>NC_134486.1:300098859-300323859 GCF_040206685.1 Ascaphus truei
AGGACACGGCCTCTGCAATAGAGAATGAGCAGCAGGCCCCAGGAACCAGGAAGCTGAAGACAACACTGGGGAAACCTCCACTTCAGCACAGGAGACAGGAAGAGACCGCTGCGTGACACTAGCATCTGGTCTCAGGAAACAGGGAGCTGAAGTCAACAAGGAGAGTACTCCGCTTCAGCACAGGAGACAGGAACAGAACTCTGTGTGAACTAGGGAATAGAACTAGAGAGATTAGAACACAACAGAGCCAAGCCATAGGGCTTGTGGCAGAACACTTGTGAAAACCAGGAAGGGTTATGCTCGGCAGAGAAGGATTGTGGGGATGCAGTACTTAAAGGCCAGCGGGCCAATCCCCAGAGGAGGGTGTGAAGGCACTGCTCCAATGAGTGAGTACAAGGCTAGGTTGCAGTGATAGCTTGCACAGCTGCAGTAGATACCAGAGGGAGTGTTCCAGGACTGCACAGGTCTGTGAGGCAAGGTAAGTAGTAAACTGAGGTGTGGATTCCTTACATTACCCTCCCCTTCGCGTGAGACCTCTGGGCGAACATGACCACTCATAGAGTTGGGGGACCTGGAATTATTCCTGAACTGTCTAGGATTGGGGGTAGAATCGTGGTCCAGAGACCCATGGTCACTCCTTTGTGTACCCCCACCCCCCGGTGAGAACTGCGGCCAGACAGGCCCATCCATGGGTCTCGGGGACATTGAGTTGTTCCGAAAGTTTTTTAGGCGGAAAGGGGATCCGTAAACAAGCAGTTCCTTGGTGAGTACTGTTCTAGGATATGAGAGTGGTGGTAGAGACATCATTGGTACGTGGCTCGCCCCACGAAATGGGACTCACTGCGCATGCGCGAAGTTGCGCAACATGGTGGCGCCCTGCTCGGGAGCCGCCAGAGACCTCCGGAGCACCGGAGTGCTCCCTGCTCGTCCCCCACCCTCCAGAAGTGCCGGCGGGTCTGTCGAGTGACCCCCGGCAGCGGAGGTAAGAGGAGGGGGTGTCGCGGGACAAAGGGGACCTGGCTACACTAAATTAGAGAAACATAGTGTGCATAGCTAAACGGTGTATTACAATATGTATTATTTGATATAAAAACATCATTAACAAAGACTTTACAAAAAATGAAATGTTCCTCCAGCATGCCCTGACTTTCTCTTGTGCAGTTAGACCTGTAAGATAGTGCAAATGCCTTAATTAAACACTGTGTTGTTGTGTCAGAGCACCGCTGCGCATGTGTGGTACAGTATATGTCTACGAAATTGAACTCATAAGTGTTTAATTGAATTATTGTGCATGCGTGCAGGAATTACAACACAAAGATACAGAAAAATCAGTTGGTACCTTAATGATACAATACTGATGTTCTGTGCCTCTGGATTTGTTTGCTAAATGAAGAAGGGGTTAAAGTGAAGAATATGCAAAACATCAGTAAAGCACTGCATGAAACTAACAACATAACTTGTTAAAAAGCACACCCAAACTACTTCAATGTTACACTAATTTGTATCACCCTCAAAATAATTAAACAAGATATTGCTTAAAAATGTAATGTTTTTAACAGTTTTAGTCTCTGTTCTCCAGCCCGCAGCCCTCAGATGCTGTAATATTCAATTAGTTGGTTGTCTTTGGTCTTCTTGAATTCTGCAGAAGTTTATTCCTACTGCTGTCTAAAATAGCACTCTTCAAATTGTTCGGTATACTCTAGCCTTCTTACCACGAGAACCATCAAAGTTCACTTTACTTGGCCAGTTGGCACAAAAATCAAAAGATACATGATCCTGAAATGTTAACTGGGCAAATATAGAGTATGTGGTTGTAGCATATCTTTCCAATGTTTCCTGGCTATTATGGAAAGAAGAATGTCAAGAAGTGGATCCCCAGTGACAGGAATACAGGTGCCTCTCTGCCTCCATGGTTCAGTTACAAGAGGTGTCATTTGGTTAATAGGACCAGATAACTGCTCGTGGATGCCACTTTCCTACAGGTCAGCATCAGTATAAATACGGGTTAGGTGACGTCATCACTCTGACGGTCACTCGCTTGAGGTAGGAGAGGCAGGCAGTGTTCGCTCCGGACGCCTATCCAGGGCACAAGCGGGGAATTTACATTCACACTACGAATGTGATCAGGTCGTATGTTCACTTTTATTCACAGCCTGTGCCCCAAACGGAGGCTACTTGTGCTCTGGTTATTTATACTTGGCATATGTTTTCCCCTGCGATTTAGCACTTCTTGCAGCCCTTTACATTTTTGAGGTTGTATGGCTATCTGCATCAGTTTAGATGTCTATGCAATGTAGGTACTGTAGATTATTGGTACCACATATCTGCCTCCACCCAGCGCATGGGGATTTTATTAATTTTTATTAGTGTTTCGTCTGGTTTTATCTGTTATAATAAAACTTTATTATTTTCTTTGTACTCGTGTGACACTTAGTGGTCAACCATATTTGCAGGGTTAGGCTATTAGCTCTCACTGTGTCTACTGTACACTACTATCCTTAGGGTGACCTATCTTGTGTGCAGTTATTAGGGGCTTTTTGTGATCCCCTGTGATCATTGGTTCATGTTTCTGTGATGTTCTCCTTTCCCCTTTGCACCAGGTAGAGTTTTGATGTTGTTTGTCTATGGTGAGCGACGTGTTATTTTGTGTTATAATTGCTCACAGATACTGGGGCTGTCTTCTGTGCCCCACCCAGACACAATAGTAATCCAAGTTAATGTTACCAATCTAAAATGTTAAACTAAGGTTAAACGAAGGTTGCAGTGTGTGAATGCACATAATTCACACAAGCAGATCTTTAATTTTTGAGTATGCATGAATGCAGAATGATGGGTAACTGTAGGTTGCAATATGTGCTGGGACATATTGATGAAAAAGTAGGTAAAATAACAATATTTTAATTGTGTTGTAACGTGCATGCGTATTCAACTATTCAACCAGCAGGGACAGACACACATGCATTCAACGAAGTCCAACAATCAGCAGGTTCTGTCATACTGCCGCAGATAATGATGGTGCACCACCCCTTTCACTGCCATAGTTGCCACGTTTGGAGGATGTTTCAGTTTGGGGTTGGGTTTTCACTTTGCTCACGTCTAGATGGTAAATGCTCTTATTTTTTGGTGGTGGGGGAGGGGGGGGGGGTGGATTACATGACCCGTGCAATGACTGTGCTTGTGTGTGCACCTATATTATACTAGAAATTCTACAATGTAAAAATATTTTCTGCACTTTTACCAAGGTTCACTTAGACAGGATCCTGTACCCTCATTATAGCAAACACCTCATCGCTGATATGTATGATGTCTGGCTGTACATTATGTCTTTTTTTTTAAGAAGAAGGGGCACTTGTGATATAGCTCAGACCACACCTTTGTGTTACTTTGAATAAGTTTTTTTTTCATGGTTCTGTTGACAGGTTTCTCTCTATATTATGTTATAAAAAGCATGAGATTTGTTTTTGTTGGCTCGTGCAGCGCTAATAAATTTTGAAGTAGTTAGGTAGAGTATGCGATGAAGTAGAGTGCACTTCACCCGTACAATATACAGTGTAAATAAACATACAGCACATCTTTAGTTTCCCTACTTAAAGTATAATGTAGTAAGTACCCCAGTGAATTACTCAATTCTCTTACAGGTTATCAGTCAGGGCCAGAAAACAATGAAAGTTAAACCGAATATAAGCTCTAGGAATGAAGTAAGAATAATAATTCATAATAAAAAATATACAGTATAAAGCTGGAGCTTGTTCCGGGTTGTGGAAGTAATTTATCCAGTGCTAGTAGATGGAGAGACATAAGGTGGGGGTAATGATAGTGCAAAAGTAGCGGGGTGCTTACACAGAGCAGGTGGTCCCCACTAATATGTGTACCCCTATAGATGCTGTGATAGTCCTCTTACCCTGTCTCTCCTGGCCGGTTGAGGTGTGGAGTCACACACTCACTAGGGAACACCTCCTCGCCTCTCCTTCCGCGCTGCGAGTCTGAATGAGTCAGAACTCACCTTCCTATACCCCCGGTGGCGTCCATCGATCAGAATAGATTCAGCAGAAAAGAAAGATCAATGTGACTGCCATTCCGAGTGAAGAAATGTTGGAAACACACCAGCTGATTTAGAAGATAAAATCCATTTATTCGCTACATAAAAATGGACAAAGATAGGACATAACTTCTCCTCCCACGCATTTCATGCCCACTGTGGCGCTTTTTCAAGGAGTGGCCAGAAAACAAGCAGCTGCCTGCCATGCCTAGAAAGACATTCCTCGTGTTTGTTTTTTTATTTTTGGTGGGGGAGGGGGTTAGTGTGGTGGGAACGTGGATTGGTGACGGTTTTCGGGGGTAGTCAAGAAGGGTTCCGGGGAGGTGTTAAGTAAGATTGGTGGTTGGCAGTGGGGGGTAGCGGGGTTGGTGAGTGTGTTGGGAGGGAAGTGTTTGAAAACGTGGGTTGGTGAGTGTGTGGGGCGTATTTTTTTTAATACTGTTTTTTATCAGGTAGAGTACTGTATATGAGTGTACTAAGGGCTGATGTTGTGTAGGAGAGGGAGGGAAAGGAAACCTTAACAGTGCAAGTAATGTTTAAAACACTGCAGATAAAGTTTCCAATCTCTTATACCAAGATGGATTTTGTTAGTAATGAGCAGAAACGTCTTGGCAATGCAGCTGCTATATTTTCAATTAGTGAGGAGACTGAGGAATTTAGTCTGCATTTAAGCACCCCTTCAGAGTAGGATCAGATTAAAGCACTTTAATTACTAATGAGCAAAAGGCTCCGTATATGGTGGAATAAAACAGCTCTCAATAAATATCTTCAAAATAAAATGATCCCTAGGGGACTACGTATACAAACCTTCCCATCATTTACATTTTCTGATCCTAAACTGAAGGAACGTTGGGAAACTGCCCTTAACATCTGCTCATTTGAATTAATTAACACTTTGATTGCCAACGATGAGGCTTTGCTGGCTGAGACAAAATCTCAAATTGAGACTTTACAGAATCATATGGACACTACAGACAAAAAAGCATTCGATCAATTGGAAGCAGAACTAAACAAATATGACAGAAAAATTAACAATAAAAAAGAACAAATTCTCACATAACCTATCTGATTACAGGCTTGAAAAAGTCTATATATGGCAACAACTTAAACAAAATACAAAAAATCAGGAAAAAGAAAGATGGCTCCCCAGTATCATCATCAGGAGCCACAACATCTGATATTAATTCTTCAGATTGTGATGTTATGTAAAAAAAAGGGTCTAAATATGACAAATCTTCGTTCTCTTTTTTTATCCAAGTGACAAGCACACGGCACTTGGAGAGGAGGACACGAAGGGGAAGAAAGCAGATTAATGGACAGAGACCACTATGGTTAAAAGAGTCACAAGGGTCCACCAAAACAATGGAAATAAACCCTCTAACTATTGTGAACTTATCTGACACTATACTTACCCCATTACAGATTAAGGTATTGGAGTATGGCCTGTCCTTTGCACCAACAAATACGTGGGATAATTTTGAATGGATAAAAGACGTACAGCTCTTTTGTAGGAAACTCTTATTATACAAGCATTTTGTGAAATCAACTTTGGAATTGGGAGATAATGCTTTAAATGTTATGACACTAACACCGTTATCATCTTCCTCCTTTCAATCCTCTATCCATCAGGATCAAGATAATACTACTTCTAAGAAACTTAAGCCTGTTGCTCACATCAAACCTCGTTCAACTTTTTGACCCCCCCCATTCAAGTGTGCTCTCAAATTGAAGTCTTCTCTAATATGGTGACAGATGCAATTTACAAACTTCCTGACTCCATGGGACTGAGTAACATCTCTAAGTCTGAATGGACAGCTATTAAGGAACTCAAAGCTTTGATGACAATCGAAATCAAGCTCTCTGACAAAGGGGGCAATATTGTGTTATGACCTAAAAAACTGTCTTATGAAAAAGAAGCTTTTAAGCAGTTACGCAATGCTCAATGTTATAGGGAACTTCCTGGAGATCCAGCTGTGAAGTTCAAAAAAGAACTTTACTCCATTGTGCATGAGGCGTACTCCCAGGGTGTTATCACCAAACGGCATTGTGATGGTCTTAATACCAAGTTTCCGGTACTCCCTACACTATATATTTTGCCAAAGATTCATAAACATCTCTTCTACCCCCCAGGGCGCCCCATTGTTTCGGGCATTGTGTTTGTATTTGTAAGGAATCCGCTTCGCGGTTTACTGGATGCCTTACCTTGCAGACCGGTGCAGTTCTGGAACAGCTCTCCTGATGTTTGCTGCAGCCTGGATTCACTCACCAAAGCTATACACACTCCCTCTGGTATCTACTGCAGCTGTGCAGCCTATCACTGCAACCTAGACTTGCATTCACTTATTGGAGCAGTACCTTCACACCCCCGCTGGGGATTGGCCCGCTGGCCTTTAAGTACTGCTTTCCCACAATGCTCCCGGCCGAGCATAGTCCTTACTGGATGTCACCATCGTTCTGCCACAAGCCTTCGCTTGTTCTCCTATGCTGATACCAGGTTCCGCCCTGCGTCCTTCAGCTTCCTTCAAGCCGCTTGTTCTCCTATGCTGATACCAGGTTCCGCCCTGCGTCCTTCAGCTCCCTTCAAGCCCGCTTGTTCTCCTATGCTGATACGGAGGTTCCGCCCTGCGTCCTTCAGCTTCCTTCAAGCTCCCGCTTGTTCTCCTGTGCTGAAGCAGAGGTTTCGTCCCTGCGTCCTTCAGCCTCCTGGATTCCTGCACTGAAGTGGAGGTTTCGCCCTGCATCCTTCAGTCTCCTGGATTCCTGCTCTGAAGCGGAGGTTTCCCTGTGTATCTCCAGCTTCCTGGTTCCTGGGGCCTACCCTTTCCCTAATCTAGAGTGGCCGTGTCCTGGTTCCTGCGCGGAAACAGAGGATTCCCCAGTCCGCTCAGGACTCTTGCGCTGTGCACTGGTTTACCCGTGCAGTTAGGCGCTGTGCTACGCTGGTCTGCTTACCATCTCCTGTGACCAGCACCATGGGCCATGGTCGTCGCATGCGCAGAGGCCAACCCCGCGCTCCTAAGCTGAAGCGGGGCTCTCCTGACTACATGTTGCAGAACTATTGCTTGAACAATGTTTATCCTGATGTCTCCTGTCCTGACCCTGGCTTGTACAACGACGACGCTGTCTTCTCCTATACTGATCCTGCGATATATGACAACGAACTGCGCAATCCGGATCAGCCTGCGCGGTCTAAGGTCGGTGCTTTTACAACCCCACCTCAGCCTCGCGGTCCGACCCAGGTTTGTGGCGAGCACAACCGTGACAGTATTATTGTTATGTACATATATTTTTTGTCTTTATGTTTTGTTTTAATGTATTGTTATACTGTCAGTGTTATACGTTTTTAACTAGCATGGTTTGATACAAGTGTATTGTATTAAGCACTGATTGGAAAGCTATTAGTGAAGTGTCATTCCCATTGGCTGAAGAAATACTCAGCAGGGGTACTTAACTAGTACCTTGGGAATTGATAGACCAACACCCTGAAGAAGTGTCGCTCTGACACGAAACGCGTCGTGGTGAGGTCACAGGCAGTGACGTAGGGTTCGTGACGATGAACTCCGGAAGCTGCGCACGCATACACCCATGAGGGACCGTTTGGAGAATTGGTTTGGCTGAAATTTATCACGTAAGCCCTTACCCTCCGTTCTATATAACATCTGGGACATAATACGAGTGCCTTGAATCTATTGAGGCTTGCCTTCTCTGTGTTTATTTGGATTATGTGATCCAGTCTTATTTTCAAGCATGATGTACATGTTTCCTAGTGTACATATAAATTGTGTTTAATTGCATTATTTTGTCTCTGTGCTTTCTCTTATGCGCCCCTTTTTGTTTTTATTTGCATGTAGATATTGCCCCGCTGATCACAGGAGATTTGGAGCTGTAGGGAGAATCACATAGGCTGTGAAGAGATGGGATATTGAGGACAGCGCACACTTTTCCTTTTTCAAGATTCCATCCAGGCTGGACAACATTATTGGAGAAAAAGTTAGGTAGTCCGAGGTTCACAGCATCTTCAACAGCCAACGCATGGATATAAAAAATCTTTATTGACAGCTAGTAACGAACATCAGCACAACCACTCTGACGCGTTTCGTCCAGGCTTGGACTTTTTCAAAGAGTGCTAACAATGCGTAATGACCAACTTAATATAGGGGATGATGAGTGCAACCCACCAATAGGCACAGGGATTGACCTACAACCGCACCTGCAAATGATTCATTAGGTGAATGCCTACAACACGTCACTCCCTATATCAGTGGGCATATACATGATGACAAATACACATATATTTTTAGAAAAAATCATTAAAAAGGCAACATGAAGCATGTTGGATACAGTTTAAAATCACACAAAACTGATAATTCAGATACTAGTACCATTATTATTATTTTTAACTCCATCATTTAGACAGAAGATAGTGGATACAAAAAATACACATTTCTCATAAAGTGCATTAAATATTATTAGAAATTCAATCGCTAACTCATAAGCAATTGTATCAATTATACAAAATACGGATATTGATTATTACATTACTAGAACATATATTGTGAACTGGTATCATATCACTTCACACCTCCCAGATCTAAGCGTAATGGGGTGTACACTGTGAACACACAACAAATATAAGCCATTACCCCACAAAGAAGTGCTTAAGTTCCCACTCCTGGTTGATGCCGGCCGGATGGAGTGTGTTCAGAGTGTACACCCAGTACATTTCTTGTTTATTAAGTACCCCCTCTCTATTTCCGCCTCTGGCATTACAGGGAATGTGTTCAATAGCAGTATAGGAAAAATTAGCTATTCCTCCTCTAGGGCATCTAGAGAAGTGTCTGGGAACTGGGTGAGAGTTATCGTTCTTCTTAATTAACCTAACATGTTCTGCAATGCGAGTCTTAACTGACCTTATCGTTCGTCCTACATACATTTTATTGCAGCCACATCTCAAAAGATATATAGTATAGGCTGTATTGCAATTCAAAAACTCTTTGATAAAATATTTTTTTCCGTTCGTATCAAATTCAACAAATTTAGTGCTATGTACATATTTACACATGGAACAATTTCCACATGCATAAAAACCTTTAGGGATGCCTCCAATCTTTTTGAAGTCAGGGTTAGACTGGAAATGACTTGGCGAAAGATGCGACGCTAATGTTTTGGCTTTACGGAATATAAATTTTGGACCGTTCTTAGTAAATTCTGCAATATCCCCATCAAGTGACAGCGTATGCCAATGCTTATGTATAATATCGCATATACGTTTTGATTGGCGACTATTAGTAGTGACAAATAATGGACTCATATCACTGTAATTTGTGGGAAATTGCGCGTTACTATTATAATGTTTATTTTTCTTCTTCTCTAGAAGTACAGGGCGATCCAAGGACATCGCATATTAAAATGCTGCCTGGATGTCCTTTCGTTTATAGCCCCTGGCTTGGAATCTTTCAAACAGTACTTTTGACTGTAGAAAAAAACTGTCATCATCGGAACATATCCGTCTCAGCCTAATAAATTGGGCTTTTGGAATGCTTTTAATTAATGATTGAGGATGGCAACTTTTTGCTGACAGCAGTGTGTTCCTAGAATTTGGTTTTCGAAATATATCGGTTTGGATATGCATGTCATGGTCGATGTACAGGAGCAGGTCTAGATAATTGATACAATTAATATTATGTTCATAAGTAAATTTTATATTTACATTGTTAGTATTTAATGTATGAATAAATGAAAGGAGTGATGATTCATCGCCGTCCCATATCATGATGAGATCGTCGATGAATCTTTTGAAACAAATAATTTGTGAACGATATATATTATTACTGTGATAAATATGTTGTGCTTCCCATAACCCCATAAATAAGTTTGCATATGATGGTGCAAAACTTGTGCCCATTGCTGTGCCTAATAACTGTAAATAAAAACGTGAATCAAACAAAAAATAATTGTGAGTTAATAGGAACTTAATAGATTCTAAAAGAAAAGTGCAAAGTGATGAGGAAAGTTGTGATAATTGTAAAAAATGTGCAATTGCTGATAACCCGTGATCGTGATGTATAATGAAATACAGAGAGATTACGTCAAGCGTGACCCATCTATATTCTTTTTTCCAGACCAGATCCTGTACATCCACCATGAGATCCGTAGAGTCCTTGATAAATGACGGCAATGAAAATACCAATGCTTTTAGATAAGAGTCCACATACCGCGATAAACCATCTCCCAAAGATCCAATACCCGCCACTATAGGACGACCTGGAGGATCGACCAATGACTTATGGATCTTTGGGAGATGGTGGAATACCGGAATCACGGGATGTGGATTTCTCAAGAATTCAATTTCTTGTTTGTTTAGTGTACAAAGAATTTTTCCAAATTCCATAAGTTCGTCATATTGTAACATAAAGTCTGCTGTTGGATCTTTTTTAAGGAGTTTGTAATGATCTTGGTTACCTAACTGTCTAAGTGCCTCCTGTCTATATTGGATGGTGGATAGAACCACAAGGGCCCCACCTTTATCAGCATTCCTAAACATTATATCATTATTACACTTCAAAGTGTCAAGTTCTTGGACCTCTGTGTATGTCAGATTGTTGGCATGCATGGATGAGCAAGAAAAACCTTTGGATAAAATTTGCAGGTCTCTTTCTACCAACCTTTCAAATGCCGTAATGAATGGTCCCCTGTTGGCATTTGGACAGAAGATGGATTTCTTTTTAAAACCTGATGAATGGGTACCAAAGAAAGGTTGGGAGAAAGTATTGATTTCTTCACCTTGCTGTTCGAGTAGTACATCCAAGTCTGACAATACACAGGTTTCCTGAAAGGTATCAAGTGAAATATTAGTCATAACATCACTATCATCTTCATTGGTAACAACAATTGGTAAATCGATATCACTAATATCAGAACCAGGCAGATTTGTAGTATGAAAATGTCCTCTAGATGAAAAAAACTTTTTTAAGGATAATTTGCGAGTAAACCTTTGAAGATTAATAACCGTCTGGAATAGATGGAAGTCCTGGACCGGGGCAAAACCCAATCCCTTATTAAGTAAGGACAACTGTGCATGGGATAGTTCTACTCCTGAGAGATTAATAACGTTATTATCACACTCATCTATGTGCATTTTTTCCTTTTCGTTCTCCCGCGTGTTTCCACGTTTTCTCCGCGATCATCTGGTTCGCGGCGTGATCTTGCTCCTGTTGATAAAAAAGAAGAAGAGGAGGGAGCCTGTTCTTGAACTTTTGTTCTGGCCCCATTAGATGTAATGGAGGACCTACTGTCACTCCTTGATCTCCCATGGTTATCCCGTATGCTTTCAGTGGAACCTTCAAATGACACAGAGTGAGATCTCAATTCACATTCTGAGTAATCTGACTCAGCACCTGATGTATCAGCTTGTCTTCCCTTTAGAATAGATTTATTAGGATTATTTTTGGACCATCCTTTTGGTTGAGATTTAAACCCTCTCGATGTGTTAGATCCTATATTTTCTCTCGTTTGTGGTTTTTGCCAGCAGTAGATTTGGCCTTTTATGTAGTCTGCGTGATCTCGTTCGAATTTGTTGTGTTTTTTATCACTTATTGTGTCCTCTATGGTTTCAATATTCGTCAGCAGGGTTTTGTCGTTTTTTATAAATTGATCCATTTTAGTAAATGGCTTCAAGTTATTCCTCAAAAGATTTATTTCTAGCATTAATTGCTCCTTTTCTTTTGATTTCTGCTGAATAATTAGTTCCATTAGTTTTAAGGAACATTGATTTAGAGTGTCAGTCCAGTCCTTTTCGAATTGCATATTAGTAAAGCCAAATGTTGGTGTCTTTTTTATACGTAAACCTCTTGGTATTCTTTTACATCTAATATAGTTGTTCAATGAGGTAATGTCCCACCATAGATGTATATTCAACACCAATAATCTTTCCAACTTTACAAAATAATGTGTGAGGCCTGATGGTTCCTCACAAATAACCTCTGTACTTTCATCAAACAAATGAGCTGCCCTTTTTGAGCGTTTAGCATTGTCCCCGCATGCATTGACATATGTATCCACATTTGTAATTTCCAATTCTGTATCCACATCTTCCATCACAAAATTGTATAATAATCTTGAACAAAAAATAAAAAATTATTTAATGATATAAAAAAAAAGTTTTTAAATTGCAATGCAGCCTATACTATATATCTTTTGAGATGTGGCTGCAATAAAATGTATGTAGGACGAACGATAAGGTCAGTTAAGACTCGCATTGCAGAACATGTTAGGTTAATTAAGAAGAACGATACCTCTCACCCAGTTCCCAGACACTTCTCTAGATGCCCTAGAGGAGGAATAGCTAATTTTTCCTATACTGCTATTGAACACATTCCCTGTAATGCCAGAGGCGGAAATAGAGAGGGGGTACTTAATAAACAAGAAATGTACTGGGTGTACACTCTGAACACACTCCATCCGGCCGGCATCAACCAGGAGTGGGAACTTAAGCACTTCTTGGTGGGGTAATGGCTTATATTTGTTGTGTGTTCACAGTGTACACCCCGTTACGCTTAGATCTGGGAGGTGTGAAGTGCTATGATACCAGTTCACAATATATGTTCTAGTAATGTAATAATCAATATCCGTATTTTGTATAATTGATACAATTGCTTATGAGTTAGCGATTGAATTTCTAATAATATTTAATGCACTTTATGAGAAATGTGTATTTTTTGTATCCACTATCTTCTGTCTAAATGATGGAGTTAAAAAATAATAATAATGGTACTAGTATCTGAATTATCAGTTTTGTGTGATTTTAAACTGTATCCAACATGCTTCATGTTGCCTTTTTAATGATTTTTTCTAAAAATATATGTGTATTTGTCATCATGTATATGCCCACTGATATAGGGAGTGACATGTTGTAGGCATTCAACTAATGAATCATTTGCAGGTGCGGTTGTAGGTCAATCCCTGTGCCTATTGGTGGGTTGCACTCATCATCCCCTATATTAAGTTGGTCATTACGCATTGTTAGCACTCTTTGAAAAAGTCCAAGCCTGGACGAAACGCGTCAGAGTGGTTGTGCTGATGTTCGTTACTAGCTGTCAATAAAGTTTTTTTATATCCATGCGTTGGCTGTTGAAGATGCTGTGAACCTCGGACTACCTAACTTTTTCTCCTGTGACGTCAATTCCGGTTGGAGCACGCCGACGCCAGTAGCAGCGTGGGAGCAAGCTGCCTGAGGATTTTCCCTTTGCAAACGGGAACGGCTTTCGTGAGTACAGACGGGCTCATCACCTTCACGCGGTATTCAAGGGAGACAGGTGAGGCGCTTGGTTACCGGGCCGTGACTTTCTTGGGGGCGCCCCCTTGGGAGGTATCCCCCTGTACTTCTATCTGGTTATACCATTGCCCAACTCCCTGAGTTATTACCGGAGGCTTTAATAGCTTTATTATCTTATATACACTGGTGTCTGTCTTCAATCAAGTGGCTAAGGTGTACTCTCAAGTGCCTGGTTGTAGCCTCGGTATTTAGGGCTTTCCCAATTTTTCTATTGTGGACAACATTATTGTTCACAATCAAACCATACTTGTTACGTGTGATATAGAAGCACTCTACACATGTATCCGACATGAGGATGGCACTTTTGCCTCAAAATTCTTTTTATCTATGCAGAATCTCAGTACTAATTTGACAGCTACATTAATTTATTTTTTGGATTTTTTTTCTAAAACATAATTATTTTGTCTTTAAAAATTCTTATTACTTACAGATTAGGGGAACGGCAATGGGCGCCACATGCGCACCATCCTATGCTAATTTGTTCCTGGGGTGGTGGGAACGTGAAGAGGTGTTTTTGGAGTCAAACCGTGAGTTGATTGCACATGTACTGTTGTGGTTTAGGTACATCGATGATATATTCATATTATGGCATGGCACGGCCCATCAACTTAGCCAGTTCATCGATATCCTCAACCACAACAGTATCAATATCAAATTAACTTTTCAATTAAGTAACATCAATGTCAATTCTTAGATTTGAGCATTTCTATCGGTCATGATGGACATGTCTCCATGGATATTTACCGTAAGGAGACATCCACCAATACTATTCTACATGCGAGTAGCTTTCACCCTCCCCATCAGATCAGGGGTATACCCAATGGGGAATTTGTGCGGCTACGCCGTAACTGTTCGACATTGGATATCTTTTTTTTTTTTTTTTCAACTTATTCTTTATTTGTTTTTTTGTTTTGTTAAGAAAAATGGGGAGTGGGATACAAAACACAAAAAGGGGAACATGTTACTTGCAAATCACATACAGTTGTATCAAGTGAATAACACATTCAACGGGGAGACAATAATGACATCACTGTTATTACAGCGTTTAAAGTAGTGAATACAGAAAAATAACTCAAAAGACTTAAAAGGGAAAAAAGAAAAAGAAGGAAATGTCATTGCTTTTAGAATATTCCTTTCTTTTGTTGTCATACCGGCTTAACCTCCATGCATTTATAGAGTATCCGATTCTGGATACTGGATACCCTCCAAGCTCACCTCTGCATTTTAGACAATTATGATTCCTTAACACACCAGGGTTGTCTCAATAGTGAAGCTCTTGTTATTTATTGTTATATATTTTTTTATTTTTTATTTTTTTATTAATTTCCTTAGCTAGTGTGTTTTTACCCCACCTATTTTTTGGTTTTCAGGACTGGAGAGTAGCTCTCGAAAGATATCTATTTCCTATATAGGTTCTCCACGGTTCCCAGACGTCTATGTATTTCTGTACTGTGTCGTTTTGTATCCCCGTCAGTTTTTCCATAAGACAGATCCTCCATAATCTCGCTTTTACAGCGTGTATGGCCGGCTGCTGTTCCTGTTTCCAGTCTTTGGCTATTTCGCATCTGGCAGCTGTATATATGTGTGTCAGGAGTTTGTCGTCAGTTTTTTCTATGCTTTCAATTGGTCTGCATAGTAGTACCTTCCAGGGGTCTAGGGGGAAGTCATACCCAAGAATTGTCTGAGCCATATCATGTGTGGCTCTCCATAGCTTTGTTACCTTTGGGCACGTCCACCACATATGTATAAACGATCCCTGCTGGCCACACCCCCTTGTACACACTGGGGACATGTTTCTAAAAAATTTGGACAATCGTAGTGGGGTGTAGTACCATTGGTGGAGCATTTTATATGCGTTTTCTTTTATTAATACACATGTGGAGCTCTTTGCTATTCCTTCAAATATGTTATCCCACTGCTCTTGATCTAGTTCTCCCAGCTCTTCTTCCCACCTCGCCCTCCATTTGGGCTTTATCTCCAATTCCTGTTTACCGTCTGCAAGTATGCTGTATACTTTAGAGATTAGGCCCTTTTTGTCCTCCCCCATGAGGCACAAATCCTCAAATGTTGTGAAGTCGCTATACGGACCTGTCTTCTGTATGTGGTCCCTCAATTGAAGATACCTAAAAAAGGCCGAATCAGGGAGGCCATAGTCTCTCTTTACTACCTCAAACGTCTTAATAGCATTGTTTGCCCATAGATCTTTTACCCTTATGATATCTGCCTTGCACCATTCTTTAAACGCTGTTGGTTCCGTGCCCGGGATAAAGCTAATATTGTCAAATAGTGGTGTCAACTGAGATTTGTTGGTGGATAGCCCATGTTTAAGTTTCAATGAATCCCACATGGCTAGCGAGTGTGTGATAGATTCCAGGGGCACCATCAGTGCTGGTCTTTCTTTCTTTGTTAACCACAGTATCGTTTCTATGGATGACCCAGATATCACATCGGACTCAATTTCCACCCACTTTTTCTTCCGTTTATGTGCGTGCCAGTGAACCAGTTGGCTTACATGCGCCGCTTGATAATATTGCCACAAGTGTGGCAAAGCTAGCCCTCCTGACTGTTTGGATCTATATAATGTGGGCAGTTTTATTCTCGCTTTTTTGTTATTCCATATGAATTTTGTGATAGCTGTCTGCAGCTCATGCATGTCCCTGGCTCTGACCTGTACTGGAAGTGTGTGGAAAAGGTACAATATTCTTGGCAATAAGTTCATTTTGACGGCAGTTATTCTACCCAACCATGATATATGATATCTGGACCATTCTTCTAATTCTTTTTTCAGCGTTTTTATTAGTGATGGGTAGTTGGTCTCATATATAGTGTCGGGTGTGTTAGTCAACCATATTCCCAAGTACTTTATAGCCTGTTTCTTCCACGCGAAATCAAAGTTTATTTTTATTAGCTTTAGTTGTTCCTGAGGGAGATTTATATTTAGGGCTTCGGATTTTTCGTTGTTTATTTTAAACCCCGATAGTTTCTGGAACTCTGACAAGTTACTAAATAAGTTTGGGAGCGAGGTGAAGGGTTTTGAAATGGTTAACAATATGTCATCGGCGAACAATGCTAGTTTATATTCTTTTTGTTTGACCTTAATCCCCCCGATATCTGGGTTCGCCCTGATTTGGGCTGCTAAAGGTTCTATCGCCAACGCGAACAATAGGGGTGACAGGGGGCAGCCTTGTCTTGTGCCATTCCTTATGTTGATTTTCTCAGTCTGCATATTAATATAGGATACTTTAGCTGTGGGTTCTCCATATAGTGATGTAACAGCATTCATAAATTTGCCTTTTACCCCGAATGCTCGAAGTGTCTCAAACATATATCCCCAATCAATACGATCAAAAGCCTTTTCGGCGTCTAGAGATAGTAACATCGAAGGCGTTTTATCGAGTTTGGCTATCTGGATTAAGTCAATTGTTCTTCGTGTATTATCCCCGGCCTGGCGACCTCGTATGAATCCAGCCTGATCTGCGTCTATCAGTTGCGGAAGATACGTATTTAATCTTGTGGCCAATATTTTGGAAAATATTTTGAGATCGTTATTGATCAAGGATATTGGTCTGTAGCTTTTGCATTGGGTGGGGTCTTTTCCCTCTTTATGTATTAATATTATTTTTGATTCCAGCATCGTTTGAGGAAACTGCTCTCCCTCAAGAGCTTTGTTAAATATCTTTAGTAATTGGGGAGCTAATATGTGGGCCAATTTTTTATAGTAAATATTGGATAGACCATCTGGTCCCGGGGCCTTGGAGTTCTTCAACCCCGTTATTGTTTCTAAAACCTCTGTCGACGTAATTGGCTGGGATAGTGTTGTTATATCCTGTTCTGTGAGTTTAGGCAAATTTATTTTTCTGAGAAAAGCTCTCTGTTTTTTCTTGGTGGTGTTCCCTTTATCTACTTTATCTCCATTGTATAGCTCTTTGTAATATGTGGTGAATTCATTAGCTATTGTCTGTGGGTTTGTTGTGCACACCCCATCTTTTCTTCTAATGCTATGTATTCTAGATTGCATTCTATCCTTCCTCAATTTTGTGGCCATCATTGTGTCAGCCTTATTGGCCTTCTCGTAGAATTTTTGTTTTGTCCAAGCTATGGCCTTTTCAGCTTTATCAGTAAGTAGTAAATTTAGTTTCCCTCTGAGGTCCCGCAATTCGGTCTCCATGGCTATGCTATGATTTACTTTATGTGCCTCCTCTAGGGTCTTTATCTTTTCTTGCAGGCTTGTTGTTTGTTTCTGTCTCTCCCTCTTTCTATGCGATGCGACGCTGATAAGTTTTCCTCTCACCACTGCCTTATGGGCCTCCCAAAGGATATAGGGTGAGTTCACGCTACCTTCGTTTATTCGGAAGTAGTTGGAGGCCTCGTTACTGATCTCAACTATGACTTCTGGCATCTTTAATAGAGACTTGTTTAGTCTCCATGTCCCTTTACTTGGTTTCTTGTGTATGTCGTCAATGTGCACTTCAACTGGACCATGATCTGACCAAGTAATAGGGTGTATTGTAGCCTTTGTAATCTTTGGGATCAGTAAGGAATCTACAAATATGTAGTCTATCCGTGTGTATACTTTGTGGGGGGCTGAGTAGAAAGAGAAGTCCCTTTTCTGCGGATTCATCTCCTTCCATGCATCCCTTAAATCAAACTCTTTAAGTCCCTCTCTTAGGGTTTTTCTCTCCCCCTTTCGGGCAGCCATTGTCTTAGCTAGGGCAGGTTTAGATCTGTCTTGTTTTTCATTTAAGGCTATATTAAAATCTCCCGCCATGACCAGGCGGCCCCGGGAGGTTGTGCCCAGCAGTCGAAACAATTTTGTGAAAAATATTCTCTTATTTTCATTTGGTGCGTACACATTAACTAGGGTTATTTGTGTATCTTCTATGCTCCCCGTGATTATTAGGTACCGTCCTTCTGGGTCCCTTCTTACCCTGTCTACCTTAAATGGAGAGTTCCTTGCTAGGAGTATGGCCACCCCTCTTTTCTTTTCGTCCTTTGCCGAAGCTGTGTATATCTGGGGGTATAATTTGTCCCAATACGTGGGGGTGGAGCCAGCAGTGAAGTGCGTTTCTTGTAGGAATATTATGTCCCCTGATAGTCTTTTATATTCTGTCATGGCTAGCTTCCTTTTTACTACATTGTTCAATCCCTTGGTGTTATGCGATATTAGTGTTAGTGTCATTTGTTTTTACCTGGGTGTGAGGTCTTCTTCTCTAGTGGATTCATTTTCTGGTTTCCTTGGAGGGTCGGCCTGGAGGGTATCCCTGCACCTCGTACAGTAATGACAACATTCAAACATGTAAACATCAAAAATAAAACAACATATATAGGATAATCCAGGTGACTAACATAGCCTGGATTTGTGTGTTCACTGGACGTGAACGAACTTTCTCTGCGGTTGCGCAGTAGCGCTAATCTCACACCCATAACCTTGGGTGTGTAATGGCCGTACTGCGGCCCCAGGCGGCGGGCCCGCTCAACAAATCAACTTTTTTTTTTTTTTTTTTTTATCAGTTAACATTTCTATCCCGTTTTGTTTATTTTTTATTTAATATAGTAGACCTTCCTTGCCAGGTGTGTACCTCTATACCCTTGTGACCAGCTTTATATCGAGCAAGCATGATTCAACAGCCGGGTTCATACATTTCCCCTATCTTGTCTACAACTCCTCCCTCATACATTTTTGCTTTTTCATTTATGTATTTTTACATAACTACATGTATTCTGCGTACTGTCACCAGTACTTCTACTTCTACCTTACGGATTACCCGCTCAAGCATGGGGGAGGGAATGATGTTGGCCCCTTCTTATTTCTTATCTGGGTCTATGTAACACATCTTAGTCTATCATTTGGACATAGTTCCTTATGTCGGGATTTACGGGTCTTCTCCACTTTAGCAGGTTTTGCATAGACCTAAAATTTAAGATTTCTGGGGTTCCTTTGGATTTCTTCTATGTGGAGTGGCTCCTCTGCCCACTTCTTTCCATACGGGTCTGACGGGAGGCGGTCTGCGTTCTTCGCTGGACATGGAGTCTGGTGGTTGCAATCCCAGTCTTTCTAGGAAGTCCACTCCCTCCTCTGGATCCCTCATGTAGGCTTGGGTTCCATTCCTGGTGGCGATGAGGCGGAATGGGAACCCCCACTTGTAACGGATTTCGTTGTCTCTCAGGACTTTTGTGATATGTCTCAGAGCCATCCTCTTCAACAGCGTTAATGGGGCTAGGTCGTTGTACACGTCTATCGTCACATCTCCCCATTTCAGCCCTCCTTTTTCCCGTTCCAGGTTAAAGATCGCCTCTTTAGTTTTAAAGTAGTGCATCCTCACCACTACATCTCGAGCTCTATCTCCGGCTTGTGGTCGCGGTCTGAGAGCTCTATGTATCCTGTCCAGGATCATTAATGCTGGGGGTGTTTCCGGGAGAAGGGTCTGTAGCCATTCAGTTGTTGCTCTCTCCAGATCTGTGACTGTCTCTGGAATGTTTTTGAACCTGAGGTTGTTCCTTCTTGCCCTGTTTTCTTGATCCTCCTGTTTTTCCTCCACGGCAGCCATTCTGGCTCTTAGGGCTAGGATCTCCGTATCCATAGTAGTCTGGTTGTTAATGGTTTCATCCACTTTATGTTCCAGTGTATCAGTGCGTTCTCCTATAGAGCTGACCTCTGTTCTGAGGTCTTTGAGAGCGCTTTGGAGCTCTTGGTGGAGTAAGGTTTTTAGGCTTGCATATAAGTTCTCAATGTCTTTTTTGGTTGATGTTTGTTCACATACCTCAGGTTCATGTTCAGTGTCTGACTGAGTGGGAGATGGCGCTCTGCTTTCTGATCTGCCCGCTTTGCTTTTCTCCTTTGTCTTGAAGAAGTCTTGCGGGGTTGCTTTTTTCGGAGCCATTCTGGGGAGTACTATATCCAACGCCTCCAGTCTATGCGTTTCCTATTTCTTTTGATTTGTTAGATGCTTTGGTAAGCCCGCCGCCTCATGGAGCCCGCTTCAGGCCATTGTGGGCTGCGCCACGTGCGCACCACCGAGGGACATTGTGGTGTTGATTACCCTTATTTTGGTAGTTCTCACTTACGTTGCTCAGGGACGTACCCCACCAGCTATAGCCGTGCAGGTGGGATTTAGTTATTAGCTTTGGTTGCTTTATCTGTCAATTTTCAAGATGTTGTTAAATAGCCCGGCCGGTTCGTGCGTAGACTTTGACTATGACTGCGGTATTTCTTTATTTTTTAAACGTAGGTAGCCATACATTGGGGAGCTCCAACGGCAGGGGAGGTTTTTCTGCACAGTGGCTGTATATATATATTTTTTGTTTTATTTTTTTATTGTGAAGATTAGGGATGGGGAGAAAGTGTGTTGGAATACAACTCAGAGCCCTGTTTTTCAGCTTTTCAGTTGTTGCATATGCTTGTGTGTTACCCAGGCTGGTTGGTTTTTGTGTTTTGGTGTTTTTTATTTATTTAAGTGCCTGGGGGGTGATATACCTTTAAATCCAGCCTGCGGCGGCCATCTTGGATTTCGGTGACACGCAGGCTGGAACGCAGAGATCCAGGCAGCACCGATCCTGCTGAAGCAGCTGTTCTCAGCCCCCCTCCACACCGCAACAGAGCAGGCAGATCGATGGCAGCACAGGGAGGCAGGGGAGCACAGGGAGGCAGGGGGGAACAGCGGGAAGGTGCGCTGGTCAGATTTTCTGCCGGCCGGGAGAGGTAAGTGCTGCGTGCAGCTACAGCGCCATGGCAGCCATGTTGATTATCCTCCCGTCGCACCCGAGCCCTCCGCCACCACCGCAGGCCCCACCAGTAGCCTCAGTCCCCAGTAGGGACGGCAGGAGGTGTGTAGGGGGGGGGGGAGCGCAGGGCCACGGAGCAGGAAGCACGGAGCAGGAAGGCGCGCTCTGACGGACCTCTGGTCTGGGGAAGGTATGTCCGGTACTCGGCTCTCTCTCCCTCACAGAGCTATGGCAGCCATTTTAGATGCCATGCCCGGCTGATAGTCTGCTGGCTACTCCCTCACTTCTTCCTCCGGAGCGCGCAGGGGGAGATAGGCTCAGGCGGGGGACAGGCTGCAGCCCTCGTGAGGAGGGGCGATCAGGCCCAGAGGGACCGAGGCTCAGGTGTGGGTACAGCTCGCAGCACCCGTGAGACCCCTATGTGAAATGGCGCCGAGTGACAGGGGTGTGCAGCGCTCGGGAATAGGGAGACAGGCTTGGCTTGGCAGTTGACAGCTCTGCCACAGCCGAGACCCGTGGGAGGAGGGGTGTCCAGAAAGAGAGATTTTCCTAATTTGGGTTGACAGGAGTGGGAGGCAGACCAGGTTCCAATTTAATTGTTTGAAGGGGGGGTTGGGGGGACAGATCTGCGAGTCAGCTCGCCTATGTATTCTCCAGGGCCTCAGGAGGAGAGGGGCAGAATCCAACTCACGTTTTTTCGGCTCTGTTCTTATACTCTTCTGCTCTGTGATAAAGTCAAATATGTTGTACTTTGCATCTGTAAGTGGGTGTCTGATTTTGTGGTTTTATTGAGTGCCTGTTTATCCGTATGATACTGCAGGGCCTCGTGTCTCTTCTGCCTACAGTAGGTTTACAAGCAGCCACACCATCTAGGCCCCATAAGTGGGTAATTTCCCCAAATATAGTCCGATTTGTTCAAGTCTCAGTTTGTGGTGATCCCCAGCTCTACTACACTCTAAATCTGTGTCTTTTTTGGTAATTAGAGCGACGATGCCCTGTGATGGATAAAGCTTGTGGTTTTGCTATTCAGGAGCTTAAGCACTACACGTCCATCTTGTCTGAGCTCCAAGCCACGCCCCGATATTGGATATCTTTAATGCCCAGACTGAAGAAATGTCTTCAAGATTCAAGGCAAGGGGTTACAGTAATTAATACTTATCCAATGTGGCTTTAAGAATAGTCATGTTAGAAAGAGCATCCCTGCTTCAACCTAAACCCCAAAAAGTGTCCGATAAAATAATTCGTTTTAACAGAACTTATAACTTTAAATGGAACAGCTTGAGAGATATCCTACAACAATATTGGGGTATCTTACTCGTGGATGGAGATCTCAGAACAGTTTTGGGTGATACTGTTAAACTTACAAGTAGGAGAGTACCTAACTTGAGTGACAAATTAGTAAGGAGTCACTACATTCCTTCCTCAACAACCACTTTTTTTTTAGCCAAACAGAGATTAAAGGTTTCTTGAAGTGTGGCCTTTGCTCGGCCTGTAAATACATGAAACAAACATGTTCAAAAATTCTGCAGGTATGGGAGAATATAAAATATTTCATTTCCTAAATTGTAAATCTAAGAACATAATTTACTATCTCAGCTGCCCATGTGGGCTGATATACACAGGGATGACCACAAGATAATTTCAGATCAGAGTACGAGGATTCTTAAATATTAAGAATGCTCAATGGGATTTGGCATCATTTAAGAAAATAACAAGCATAGCCTGACATTTTCTTAATATCCACAGATCCGATCCCTGTTCCCTCTTTGCATTTGCAATAGATAAAATCACATTAGGAATCAGAGGTGGTGACATTGATCAATCCCTTTTAAGAAAATAATGTAGATGGATAGTTCAACTGAAACAATGATCCCAGCTGGATTCAATGTTAACATTGGTTTTGCCATGTTTTTTATCTGTCTCCTTGTTTTTGATTTGATTTTTTTCTGTTTTCCTGTAACAAGAATCTTTCTTTAAGCATAATATCTTTATGTGTTTTATTTGTCTTTTTACTTGATATCATCTCTTTGTTGTGTGTCTGTTATACTGATTTTCAGTCTCTTGTGTTTGTATATGTATATATTTTTAGGCATTTGTATTCATTTGTGTCCTCTCAGTTACAGAAAAGTGGCAGCTAAGTAATTCTTATGTGACAGGATTGAATGTACGATCCGGCTCTACACTGATTGGGTCTGAAGTAACACGTGACTAGTGACACGAATACAGTGGCACCTTCAAATAGTACTCTTCTGCTCTACACAGAAACATACACCTTGAAGAAGCCCCACGGCGAAATGGCTGTTGGAGTTCCTGTTCAAAAAACGCATCTCCGTTTCTCTAATCAGTTTCCTGTCACTGCCTTGCTGACTCCTCTGACTGATCAGCATAAGGCTTGACTGCTACAGAGGAAACCGGGTGTCGGTAAATCTAAGCTGCACTTGCCTGCAGTGATTAAACTGCATCGCTGACTCCTCTGATTGATCGGCGTATGGCTTGGCTACTATGGAGGAAACCGGGTGTCAGTGCTATAATTGTGAGCTGAGTGCAATACTTACATTACCGTCAACTTACTTCTAGCATATTCAAGTCACAAGTGCATCAGGGATATGGACATATTTCTACCTTCATTAATAATTTTCTGATACAGGACAGTGTTTTGACAATTTTGAATTAGGGTCTTTACTCTAAGGCTGAGTCCCCGCTGGTGCTGAGCATGCTGAGTGGGTGGCGCTTGGCACGGTTACTTGTAAATAACATTTTTAAACTTTCCCACTTGCTCCGATAGCCCGCAATTGCGACCTTCCTCCTCCAACCCATGCGCACGTGCGCAAGTTGCAGGACACCCGGCGCTCACGCTCTAAGCATGAGCGTGCTCAGCGCCAGCGGGACTCAGCCTGACATGCATGTTGTTTCTTCTCTTTACCACCATGATTTAATGTTCCACATATGCTATGTTAGGTAGGGTTAATTATTGACTGCCGGTATAATTTACATCTTCAAGGGAAAACCCTGTTTTCCCTTGGTGTGTATTGGTATCTGTCCTTTATAATCCATTAACCCCAGTCATTGTTCTTTAGCACAGGTGTGTTTTTCATACAGGTGCGCCGACGTGTATTCTAAAACTTGCCTTAAACTTGCCTTGGAAAATCTGGGGCTATCCCCAACAAGATCCAGGTACATTACATGCTGGGTACATGCTGCAAACATTTCAGTGATATTTCTGCAGAGACTAATGGCCCATCAGATTAACACAACAGGGGTCCCTGGCAGTCCCATTCAGTTTTAATGGGACTGCCAGGGACCCCCGCTGTTAATCCAATGGGCCATTAGTCTGTCTGCAGAAATGTCACTGATATGTTGCAGCATGTACCCAGCATGTACTTGGGTCTTGTTGGTGATTGCCCCAGATTAGTTTTAGAATACTTGTCGTCACTACAGTGCATTTAGTTATCACAGGTATATATATTTATTTGATTTGTTTCATTTCAATTACATATACAGTTAGGTCTGGAAATAATTGGACACTGATATAAGTTTTGTTATTTTGGCTGTGTACCAAAATAAATTCAAGTAACAGTTAAATAATTAATATGGGCTTAAAGTGCAGTCTATCAGCTTTAATATGAGTGTATTGACATCCAAATTGGAGAAAGGGTTTATTAATTACATCTCTTTAATATGTAGCTCCCTCTTTTTCAAGGGACCAAAAGTAATTGGACAATTTACTCAAAAGCTGTTTCATGGACAGGGGTGGGCTATTCCTTCATTATTTTATCATCAATTAAGCAAGTAAAAGGTCTGGAGTTGATTCCAGGTGTGGCATTCGCATTTGGAAGCTGTTGCTGTGAACCCACAACATGCGGTCAAAGGAGTTCTCAATGCAAGTGAAACAGGGCATCCTTAGGCTGCAAAAAAAAAGAAAATCCATCAGAGAGAAAGCAGGAACATTAGGAGTGGCCAAATCAACAGTTTGGTACATTCTGAGAAAAAAAGAACACGCTGGTGAGCTCTGCAACACAAAAAGGTCCGGACGTCCACAGAAGACAACAGTGGTGGATGATCATAGGTTCCTTTCCATGGTAAAGAAAAACCCCTTCACAACATCCAGCCAAGTGAAGAACACTCTCCAGGAGTCAAGCATATCATTATCCAAGTCTACCATAAAGAGAAGACTTCACGAGAGCAAATACAAGGGGTTCACCACAAGGTGCAAACCATTCATAAGCCTCAAGAATAGAAAGGCCAGATTAGACTTTGCCAAACAATATCTAAAAAAGCTAGCCCAGTTCTGGAACAGCATTCTTTGGACAGATGAAACTAAGATCAACCTGTACCAGAATGATGGGAAGAAAAAAAGTATGGAGAAGGCTTGGGACGGCTCATGATCCGAAGCATACCACATCATCTGTAAAACATGGTGGTGGCAGTGTGATGGTATGGGCATGCATGGTTTACAATGGCACTGGGTCACTAGAATTTATTGATGATGTGACAGAAGACAGAAGCAGCCGGATGAATTCTGAAGTAAATTGGGATATATTGTCTGCTCAGATTAAGCCAAATTCAGCAAAGTTGATTGGTCGGCGCTTCACTTTACAGATGGACAATGACCCAAAACATACTGCGAAAGCAACCCAGGAGTTTTTTAAGGCAAAGAAGTGGAATATTCTGCAATGGCCGAGTCAATCACCTGATCTCATCCTTATTGAGCATGCATTTCACATGCTGAAGATAAAACTTAAGGCAGAAAGACCCGCGAACAAACAACAACTGAAGATAGCTGCAGTAAAGGCTTGGCAAAGCATCACAAAGGAGGAAACCCAGCGTTTGGTGATCTCCATGCGTTCCAGACTTCAAGCAGACATTGCCTGCAAAGGATTCTCGACAAAGTTTTAAAAATGAACATTTTGTTTATGATTGTGTTAATTTGTCCAATTACATTTGAGCCCCTGAAATAAGGGGAATTTGTATGAAAATGGCTGCAATTACTAAACGTTTCATATGATATTTTTGTTCAACCCCTTTAATTAAAGCTGAAAGTCTGCACTTCTATTGCATCTCGGTTGTTTCATTTCAAATCCATTGTGGTGGCGTACAGAGCCAAAATTATGAAAATTATGTCAGTCTCCAATTATTTCCGGACCTAATTGGACGTGTATTTGATTTGCAGCATTAGTATTTATGAGTTCAGAGGTCTTTGTTGTTTTACTTATATATTTTTTCTTGTTTGTTTTACTGTATTATTAATAAAATCCATATTTTTTTGTCAAAAAATTGAGTGCTTCATATAGGACCTCTTTTCTTTTTGTGTCTTTAAAGTTTAATAAGTGCTTATAAAAACATGAAAGAGCTGCACTAATGCCCTTAGTAACAAAACAACTGCAATCCAAACAGACCCTTCTACACAAGGGGCCATAGTGGGAACACTAAAATACAGTACAGTAGATATGGGGATTTGGGGTACAGTGCATGTATAAATCAGAAGTTAAAGTAACTAACCTGTACTCATTTCATCACCCCCCCCCCACACACACACACACACAAATCCTGTACATACAATATCTCCCTGGAATGCACAGCCACTAAGGTATTCATTTCACATAAGAACAAGTGATTTCTAAAAGAAACATTTGTGAATGCATCATTGTATTGATTTTTATAGTTTGAAAAGATGTGCACAGTAGTATTGATTTTCCATCTACTGTAAGACCAGTTGTACTGTATGATCTAAGAATTAAACTTACTGCATAACAGGCACAGCACATAACAAATATGTGTACTTCCAAAGGTCTACTCTTTAGAATGTTAATGTAATGGTGTTTAGCCCTCTTGAATTTTTTTTCTGTGTTTGCACCAACACCCCATTCGCTGACTCAACATTTTGAGTTAATGTACTCCTGACGTGTCATTAACTCTATGGGGCACATTTCCTAAACTTCGATAAGTGGCGTATAGTACTATAAATGCCCTTATAGCATGATATTGCCTGTTTTGCTATTCACTAAGCTTCGATAACAGGGCAATATCGTGCTATAATGGCTTTTTATACTACTATATCACTCTGGCAAAAAAAGCAGTACAATAAGACACAAAAGGAATAAAATCACTTTATTTTGGCCATAAACTACTATTCACTAAGCAGTGAGAAGCATATTGTACTATAAAAACGTGCAATATTTTGGCGCCAGCAAAAGGCCCTTGGTGGGGTCGGTGGCAACTCCTTCCCCTACACTATGTGACCCACATAGGTGACTGAAGTGCGGCAGAAGCAACATTTGTCCAGGGATAACATCAGGCCTTCATTTCCCAGTCTATCCTGTACTTTCAGAAGGTTTTCTTCGTGCTCTTCTAGTGTTTTGCCAAACACGATGATATCATCCAGATAGAATAGACATTCCCGGTGATTCATATCCTCGATAGTATTTTCTATCAACCGCTGGAAGGTTGCAGGTGCACCACAAATGCCTTGGGGCATCGTGTGGACTGGTAGAACCTGAGGGGGCAGACAAACGCTGTCTTCTCCTGCTCTTCTGGGCTCATGGGTACTTGGTAGTATCCAGACCTCAGGTCTAGCACGCTGTACCACTGACTGCTTGATAAGGTTCTGAGGATCTCTTCGATCCGCAGTAGAGTATATTGGTCTAGAAGATGTGGTGGTTCAAGGTGCGGTAATCAACGCTTTGATGGATGAACCCATTCTTCTTCCACACTATTACGATTGGAGAGGCATAGGGGCAACGAGACTCTGTTACGATACCTGCCGTCTCCATCTCCTTCAGGACGTCCCTCAGGTCCTCCACATTTCAAGGATCGATGCGTCAGGAATGCTCCCGGAATAGTGTAGGATCATTCAACTGGATCGTGTGTTGAGCACTCTTGCTTCAGCCCACAACCATTTCACTGGTGGAGAACATCTCTTGGCGTTCCACCAGCTTGTCGCTTAGTCATTTCCTCCACTCCGCAGGCAAGGTCTATTCCCCGAAGTCAAACTGCAACTCAGTAGGAGCTTCTTGTACGGTAGCCGTGTTCACATGAGCCAGGGATTCTATTGGAATAATCGGGTATATCCAACCCAGTATTTGCCCGACGTCAAACCGTATAGGATGGGGCGAGATATTCTGTATGGCCACCTTGAACCGGCGAGGAAGCGCAGACTTCCACTCTTTTGATTCTGGTACCACCCTGAATCCTCTCTTGGTGTTCTCTTCAGGCATGGTCTCTACTGAAAAGTACCAGTCGGCCTCGTCACGGCCTCAGTAGTTAGGTACTGCTGCAATGTGCTTTGCTCCCCCTGGTGGATTCTCTGTTAACCCCTTCTCCAGGTTGTAGAATTTTCCAAATCCCTCTTGGGAAGAGATTCTATGGCACTCCTCATTGAATTCAGGGTGAATCCGTAGGGATGCTAGGGGTAATTCCCTAGCTCCTTGCAGATAGGCCCGGATCTGAGCCCTCATCACATCTGTGTTGGTCCCCAATATGATGGGGGAGTTTGAATGTTCCCGAGGCTTTGGACATATCAAAGCTTCTACTTCCATGGGGTGGGATGTGTGTGACAGGGTGAATGAACGTCACCAGCCATATGCCTGGAAAACCTATGTTTAGGCTTGCAGTGCAGCAGTGACGAGGTTAAGTTGAGAAGGGCTGCTTAATTAGTCTGACACCAGCTGCATAATCAAGGTGTTAAAACCTCAGGCTGTACACACATGCAGGAGAGCTTGTGAGGAGACAGGACTGAAAATGCTGAAGAGATTACTGCTGTAAGGTCTGTGTTGCAAAGTGCATGTGTGATGAACTGTCGGTCTCCTGCATACAAAAGAGAAGCTGCCTTATTTTTGTTTTGTCTGCTAAAGAGAAGCTATTTTGTTCTGTCTGCTAAAAAGAAGCTATTTTGTTTTGTCTGCTGAAGAAGAAGCTATTTTCTTTTGTTTGCTGATGAGAAGCTATTTGTTTTTGGTGTGCTGTATGTTTAAAGGCTCAAATAAATAAGCCTTATCCAAATAACCCGCGTGTGTGGTTGCATGTACCCTGCAACAATGTGTTAGTATTAAACTGCGGTATGTCCAACAACACTTTAAACACACCATCGATGGGGTAGTCTTCGCTGCTAAGACCCCACAACTTAATCTTTTCTGCTGACTGCAGAGGCAGATGCTTGAGAAACAGGTCATAGATTGGACAGTAGATAATGGTCCCTTGACATCCTATGTCCAGCAGTGCGGAGGCATGGATTCCTTCCACTAGGAATTGTATTATAGCCGCTGGCCCTACTCAAGTGCAGGCATCCGATGGGGGCTTCTCTTCGGAACTAGACGCGTGGTACTATCCGAGGATGTGGATGGTACCTCTGCCGAATGCACGGTGAAGGCCATGGCCCCGGGGTGGAAGTGTTTGATTTTGGGCAGTTCTGAGTGAAAGTTGAAGCACTGGTTGTTTCGGGTTGCATTGAAACCAGAGTTAGGAACCGATCTCCTAGGCATCGAGAGGGTCTTTTTTGAAGGACACTGTGGGATATTATCCTCAAAATTCTCCTTTGCACTAGGCTTCTTAGAGGCAGTGGGTTTACGCTCCCCTTTTGAGGGCTCCCGGGCCGTCTCGGGAGTCTGAAACTGCAAGGTGACCTCCTGCTCTTGTATTTGGTCTATTAGGTCCTCAAAGTTAGGAGGATTCGTTGTAGAGTGATTACAGCAGATCCTGCCCACGAGGTGAGTGACGCTCCCCACAGGAATTGTTTGTTCTAAAATCATCCAGCTCAGCAACGCGGATGACTTTCTTGTTAATCAAGGTCCACAGCCGATTAACTGAAGCCTACGCAGAAATTTGGACAAGTCCTTCCCCTCTTTTTCTTGAGGGCATGAAACTGGGGCAGCAAGTCAATGGGGTCATCTTTAGTGCCATAGGCTTTGGTTAAGGCACAAATCAGATCTTGGGCATCAGCCTCTTCATGACATTCATGATACAATCGTGCTATCTGGCGGCCGGAGGCCATAGACATTTCACGGTTCTCTGTCTCTTGACAGTGCCTGTGCAAGTCCATTCTGGCAGTACTTTCACCGCATGGTCTTTCCATGCCGCAAACTCCACTTGTCCCAGCGGCGTGGCCGCACCCCAGAGAAGGCTTTCAGCTTGTGCTAGTGAAGAACCTGAGAGGACTGCACAAATATGTCCACTAGGCTCTGTAGTATGTCCTCGAAGTCTGCGCTTCCGGACAAGGATCGACTCCGGCAGTCCGACCGCCTGCTGTGGGCAACTCTGGGTTAGTTTCGTCCTGTCTAGGGCTATTCTCAGGGGATAGCCATGTAGGCCCTGCTGATGCTGATTGGAGACTGAAATCCTCCATCTGTATGGGTAGATTGGGGGATATGAGCGGGAAACCCGTGAGTAGGGCGTCTGGGAAATGCAGGGCTCTGTGACCCTCATCTTCACTGAATTCGTTGCCGGCGGTAATAATGACTATGCTCCATCGGCAGGAAGGATCCCACTTGCAGCCTTAGGGCCAAGCCCTGGCTAATCCAGGGAACCGCCTTAGGGAGGTGCATACTTGGAGTGGGAGTGTATTGGCCGGGGCGTCCCCTACTGCGTCCACATGGTTGGGAGACACGTGTTGCTCCACGGCCCACTGATGGACATCTTGTTTGGAGAGTACGAACATGGTCCCTAAATGTGCATTTTGCTCTTGGTACAGCACCTCCCCCTATGAGGGATCCCAGCTATGGCGGGATAACCCCTCACAGGAACCAACAGTAGTAATAAGTGATACACACACAGGTATATAACTAAGGTTTACTCACACACGCACATACTGTATAATAACAATAACAATGCCCCAATGCAATGCCCATAAAATATATTACACTAATACAAAAAGACAATGTGGTGTTCCAATGTTCCCCCAAAGTCCTGAGGGTACCCTGGGCACCTAACCACCCAATGTCAACAGAACAGTCCACACTCAAATATGAGGTAGCGCGACCCCCTTGTGTGGTGATGATGCACAGTGGGTAACTTCCTGGCTATTTCAAGGGAATTGTGTAGGCCTTCTATTAGCACGTAGCAGTAGTAGTGGTCCCACGACGTGGGGTCTGCAAAATCCCTCTCGCCTTATGGTGATGAGCCGCCTCATGGGATAGCTCCTGCAGGAGTGTCTCCCATAATATCTATAGGGCCTGGCCTGGTCCCAGGGCACCACATGACCATCCTGTCACTGGTGCAATACTACTGCAAAAGTACTAAGGAGAGCGTCCTTATCTGGGGCCTTCCCTACAATACTGTACTGTTTGGAGGGATCAGGGCCTAACTAGGGCCTTGGGGGTGAGTCCTGGCCTAGTCCAGGGAAGCACTGCTTCATGGACACTACCTGTCTCCTTGCTGTCCCCGTTCGACTGGCACGTGGCTGTCTTCGTGCCAAACCTCTTTCCCTTCCTTCTCTTCTTGGAGCCCGATTGGCTCTGACTGCCCATGTGGCCACCCCCCTAAAGGACCCTGGGACTTGTAGTCCCGGGCGGTAATTTGCAGAGCCACCAAGATGGCCACCGCTCTGCTGCTACTACTGCGCATGCACGTTTGCTGTTCTGCGCATGCGCGACAGCTAAGATGCCCGTCCCATCTCCCGGTCGGTGCGAAACTCCGGCGGCACCCCGGTAGTCTAGCAACTCCCGCTCCGGAGGTAAGAAGGGAGCCCGGCTACATTGGCTTTGTATATAGTGGTCATTATATATGTAACCAGGGCTGCCAACAGCTTTCATGGGGCCCAGGACTAGAGTTTCCACCGGGTCACCATGTCAGCAGCCTTGCTCTCACCCTTGTTACACTTCCCCCCTTGCACTCACCCCCCTCAATTTCTCTCCCCCTTCTCACACCACCACCTCCCATGTATCTCCCCCCTCCCACACAACCTCTCCCCCTCAAATACCCTCTCCTCCCTCTCATATACACCCTCTACCCCTCCTTACGTTTACATATTTCTAAAGAAGCCAATTACACAATATATTTATTAGATTGTATTGTATTGTATGTCTTTATTTGTATAGCGCCATTAATGTACATAGCGATTCACAGTAGTAATACACGTGGTAATCATATAAATAACAAATAATATAAATAACAGGTCATGGGAATAAGTGCTTCAGACATAAACCTAACATTTAGGAACAGGAGTCCCTGCTCTGAGGAGCTTACAATCTAATTGGTATGTAGGAGGAACATACAGAGATAGTAGGAGGGCATTTTGGTAAGTGCTTCTGCAGGGGCCAAACTTTATGTATCATGTGTCTAGTAATATCTACGGTGCTATTCATATGCTTCTTTAAGCAAGTGTGTCTTAAGGTGGGTCTTAGAGCTGGATAGAGAGGGTGCTAGTTGGGTATTGAAGGGAAGGGTATTCCAGAGGTGTGGGGCAGTCAGTGAGAAGGGTTTAAGGCAGGACAGGGCTTTAGATACAAAAGGGGTAGAGAGAAGACATCCTTGAGCAGAACACAAGAGTCGGGATGGTGCATAGCGAGAAATTAGGGATGAGATGTAAGGAGGGGCAGAAGAGTGTAAAGCTTTAAAAGTGAGGAAGAGAATTGCATGTGTGATACGAGATTTGATAGGAAGCTAGGAGAGCAATTTCAGCAGGGAAGACGCTGAGACAGATTTAGGAAAGAGTAGAGTGATTCTGGCAGCAGCGTTTAGGATAGATTGTAGGGGAGGAAAAAGCGACAGGTTTTAGAGACGTTTTGAATGTGAGAGGAGAATGTGATCGAGGAGTCAAGTGTGACCCCTAGGCAGCGTGCTTGGGCTACTGGGTGAATGATGGTTCTTCCAACAGTTATGTGGAAGGAGGTAGTAAGGCCAAGTTTGGGAGGAAGAATGAGGAGCTCTGTTTTTATCATGTTAAGTTAAGTCGGCGGAGGGCCATCCAGGATGATATCGCAGAGAGGCATTCCGAAACTTTGTCTGTACAGCAGGTCAGGGGTTGAAAAGTAAATTTGTGTGTCATCAGCATACAGGTGATATTTAAACCCAAGGGATGTGATTAGGTCACCTAGAGAAAGTGTGTACAGAGAAAAGAGAACAGGTCCCAGGACAGAACCCTGCGGCACCCCCACAGAGAGATCTATGGAGGAGGAGAAGGTGATAGCAGAAGAGACACTGAAAGTACGATGGGAGAGGTAAGAGGAGATCCAGGATAGAGCTTTGTTACGAATGCCAAGAGTATGGAGAATGTGGAGGAGAAGAGGGTGGTCCACAGTGTCAAATGCTGCAGAGAGGTCGAGTATTATGAGCAGTGTAATGACCTCTGTCTTTGGCAGCATGGAAGTCATCATTTATTTTAGTGAGGGTTGTTTCAGTCCAGTGAGCAGTGCGGAAGCCAGATTGTAGAGGGTCTAGGAGAGAATGGGTATTGATAAAGTGGAGCAAGCGAGAGAATACAAGGCGTTCAAGGAGTTTAGTGGAAAAAGGCAGGAGGGAGACAGGTCGATAGTTAGAAAGACAGGTAGGGTCAAGCTTGCTGTTTTTGAGTAATGGTATAACGGTTGCATGTTTGAAGGAGGAGTGAAAGGTACCAGAATAGAGGGAGGTGTTAAATATGTGTGGGAGCGTAGGGGTTATAGTAGGAACAAGATGTTTTAGGAGATGGGAGGGAATGGGGGCAAGAGGGCAAGTGGTTGAGGGAGAAGTGGAGATCAGTAGAGATACATCCTCCTCTGTGACAGTGGAAAAAGATTCAAGGAAGACAGGAGGAGAGTTAGGAAGCCGTGTAGGATGGAAGGAGGAAACAGAGGGGATGTTCTGATGAATGGAATCCATCTTTTCCTTGAAATAGTCAGCAATGTCCTGAGGTGAAATGGAGGAAGAAGAGGCAGCTGGGGGTGGTTTGAGTAGAGAGTCAAAGACAGAGAAGAGTTGGCGTGGGTTAGATTTGTGTGTGTTGATTAGTGAAGAAAAGTAGGTTTGTTTAGCTTGAGAGAAGGCAGAGTTGAAACAGGATAGCATAAATTTGTAGTGAAGGAAGTCTGCGAGAGTGTGAGATTTCCTCCAGAGGCGTTCAGAGGAGCGAGTGGAGGAAGGTAGCATGCGCGTGTGAGAATTTAGCCAGGGTCTGGGGTTAGAAGGACGAGGACGGCAGAGAGGAAGAGGGGCATGTAGATCAAGAGGAGGAGGATAAGGCAGAGTTGTAGTTCTTGACCAGGTTGTCAGAGTCTGCAGCAGAACTGAGACAGGAGAGGGAGGAGCGTAAAGCGGAATCAAAGGTTAGTAGGTTAATAGAGTGCATGTTTCTGCAGAAGCGAGGGGTAGATGGAGATGGAGAAGGGGAGAAACGAGAGAGAGAAAATTAGATGAGGTGATGGTCAGAGAGAGGAAAGGGGGAAATGGAGAAATCAGAAAGAGAAAAGCTTTTTGTGAAAACTAGGTCTAGGTAGTGGCCATCCTTGTGGGTGCTGGTTGCAGTCCACTGTTGAAGGCCAAAGAAGAGGTTAGAGAGAGAAAGTGAGAATCCCAAGGGAGAGAGGGGTCATCAATTGATACTTCCTTTAGATATTTTTCTTGAAAACTGCAAAAAGCAAACAAAAATGTATGGGATAAGGGTGGGAAAATAGGAATGGGGGGGGGGGGAGGATAGGAATAGGGTAAGGGGGAGGGAAATAGGTATAAGGTAAGCAGGGGGGGTAGGTACACGGTAAGGATGGGGGAGAAATGGGTTAGGGAGGAAATAGCTATAGGGTAAGGGGGGATAGGTACATGGTAAGGTGGGAGAGAAATAGGTATACGATTAGGGGGGAATAGATACAGGGTAAGGGGGGATGGAGAAATAGGTATAAAGTAAGGGGTAAAAAAAGGTATACAGTAAGAGGAGGGGGAATAGGTATATTGTAAGGGGAGGGGGAGAAATAGGTATAGGGTAAAGTAGAGGGGGGATTAGGTAGAGGGTAAGGGGGGAATAGGTATTGGGTAATGGGAGGGGGAGAAATAGTATACTGTAGGGTAAGGGGGGGAGAAATAGGTATACGGTATGTGGGGAAGAAATAGATATATGGTAAGGGGGGATAAATAGGTATAGAGTAAGGGGGGGAGAAATAGGTATAGGGTAAGGGGGAAATAGGTACAGGGTAAGGGACTGGAGGGAATTGTTACAGGGTAAGGGGGAAAATAGGTATAGAGTAAGGGGATATAGGGTAAGGGGGAGGGGAAAATAGGTATAGGGTGGAGGGGGGTTATAGGTATAGGGTAAGGGGGAGAATAAGTATGGGGTAAGGGATGGAGGTATTAGCCTGGCTGAGGAAGAAAAAAAAAGGTATGGAGTAATGGGCGTGGAGGTATGGGTTAATGGTGAAAAACAGGTATGGGGGGAAAGGTATGGGGTAAGGGGGTGAAAGGCAGAAAAAATGGTATGGGGCTAGGGGAGGGGGGTTTGGAGGGGAAAGGGGGGGGATAGTGCTCACACTCCATGAGCTCTTGCATACCCAGGACAGATCAGACTGTTTAACCCTGACAACTCCTGGTAAAGACTTCTCTAGCAACCACCCCTTCTACTAGCCTAGACTGCGCAATATCCAGATTCTTGCGGGCCCCCCTAGCTCTGGGAAATTGCCCTAAAACTAGGAAAACAATAAAGGTGTTGTGGCTGCTTTACTGACCCTCTTAGCTTGGAGACCTCCCTGGAATCCTCCTGGATCTTACAGGATATAGTGCTACATGTGGTCTGATCATAAAAGGGATGGTCCCCAACTTTTATACCTGGGGTGTGGCCAACAGTCTGCCACCAGTATCTGGGCAGAATTACCTGTTGCCACTTGATCACACTACTGGGCATGTGACCCTCTGGCAACATGCAGGAGTCAAAGGGCCCAGCATGGGCCTGAAAGGGGAAACATTTAGATACTTTACGGTAGCCACTTCTACTTTCTCACATGCCTAGACTTGTGAGGACTGTTTAACCCGGCACTGCCTGCAGCTACCAAGGCTGACATGCAGGGCAAAGGGAAATTAGAAAGGGTGCTACATATACACAAAGCAAGAGAAGAAACCAATATCGCCTGTTATTGGACCTTAATGAGTAGCTCAAAAATGAGTTATTTTGGCATAATTACTGATGTGCCTACTCTTTTACATCACAAAATCTAAAATATTGCTGCAATATCCCAGCATTAAAGAGCCTATTATAATTGCCATTTTCTTTCTTTTTATCGAATTTTAGTGAATCTATCTTTATGTTCTCCTATTTATTTCCCACTTTCTGTAGCTCCCAATTTATATATTCCTCCTATCACTCTAAGCCAGCCCCTCAAGATGGAAAGCTCTGTTATACAGGAACTCATAATTTAAAATAAAAATAAAGTAAGTGATAACAAGGTACTCCGTTGTTCACATTGTAGAATAAACAAATGTTTTAAATACATACAGATTATTTACATATAGATTGCTAGAGATGAGTTAAGGTTCAACTCTAAACAATTTAAACAAAATAATGATGCATTATTATACACCGTTGTTTGATAAAGATAGATCAGGAATGCACCAATATCCACACTTTTCTTTCTATTGGGATGTCTGTTTAGAAATCATTTCAATGACTATATTTTCCATATTAAGCAAGTCTTGAAATTTAGATGCATGCCTGACCTTTCATACTCACAGTTGTCTTCTATTTCGCTTTGCAAGCAGAGACACTGATGGATTGTCCAGTAAGTGCAACAAGATTGCCTGAATAAAACCAGAATAATAACAATCAACAATGCTGTGCATATCATGTAGCTGAAGAGTGTAAATAATTTGCTCCATGAGAAATTGTTCTTTCATTATTCAGTTATTGTGTATGGAAAATTGAATGTTTTGAAGCAATGACAAGTTAAATGGAGTAATCAAATAGATAGATTGACTACTACCTTCATTTCATGAATAAACATGGTACTGCTGCTTATATCCTTCCCTTGCTTTATTGACATTCCCCTTTGCTCATAAAATCCTGCGCCTAAAGACAGCATCATTAGGGTAAGTGTTAAAAGAAATGTGGTTAGCTTAGCATCAGTAAATGATGTACAATATTCCCCATAGAGCTACATAGATTAAACACAGTATTCCTTTTGGTTTGTTAAAGTACTCTCAATGCAACTTGGACAAAGATTGTAAATATGCTTTTATCCAGGCAGTGCAGACTGAAATGCCTCTTACATAACCATAAGACGCCTTACAACCACTTCCATATTTACTAAGCGTCTGGACAAGACCCTCCATTTCTCTTATGGAAAATTATTCACTGAGCCATCCCACCTTGCTTAGTTATGATCTTTAAACTACATGTATATACTTCATTATGCACATTATTTGCATACAAATTATTAGTTACAGATTATGTTATATTAACTATCTCAAATCCATTGATATCCATACCTAACCTTGAAAATACATTAACTGAATTTGGCTCAATTTCAACATACAATATAAACTCAGAGAAATCGAAAGCTTTAAATTCACCACAATACAAGATTACAGTCCCTTCTTACAAATCAATTTTAGCTATTGACGGAAAGAAAGTAATCTTAAATATCTTGGTATATTTCTGACTTGTAGTGTACATATCAAGCAGTATACAAAACAATTATCCAAAATGAATATATCAAATTTAAAAAAATACTTAAATATTTGGAACAAACTTCAAATCTCTTGGATTGGATGTATAATCTCATGTAATTATTCATTTAAAACCCTCCCAATTACTATCCCTCATAAGGTCATAAAAGACTCGCAAAATACACTTTTCAAATTTATTTGGAAAAATAACAAACCACGCATAGCAAGACTGATTTTAAAGAAATGAAAAAGAGAAATGGGTACGCTAATGAACCAATTTCAAAGATAAATAAAAAAAATGAAAAATGTCAATGAATCTAGTGGTGGAAAAAGGTGTATGGGAGAGCATGTGAGGATTAGCCTGGAATAGGGATCTCATCTGGAGGAACAGTGAAGAGAGTGGGTGCGGATAGCCCAATAAGCAAAAGGCAGCCTAAAATAATAACAATATATGATGTAAAATATATATCTATATGCTTTGCTGTGGAGGGTTTTTGTCAGTTTTTTTACTCACCATAACTTAACTAAGTATATATATATATACACATAAAAACAACAATATGGTCTTATGACATTAACCAATGAGGACCTACTGTAAGGGTCCCAAACAACAAATGATTGATTTTAAGCTGTTCCTTATATAAAACATTATTTTTTAGCAACTGAACTAAAGCAAATAAAATACTGGTGCTCTAACCCACACGTCTATAGATGGGTAGACATATTGCAGAAGTAGCAATGCTGGGTCTGGCAAAAAATTAACAAATATGCAAGATCCAAGGTTCTATCTCCAGTCATAAATTACACTTTAGATATATGAAAAGAATCAAAATCTGAATTCCATCTACTGACTTCCCCTTCCAAATTGACACTATTGACACTATTTGATAACCCTGAATTTCCTCTAGGAAGCAACACAAGCTCCTTTATTGCATGGGAAAATAACAGAATTTGAGACATATACTGTAGTAGGCAATCTCATAGCTAATTTTAAATGTCCCTGTAGTATGTAATATTAATACTCACTTATTAATACTCACTTCCAGTAAAATAACTTTTTAGATACATACAACTAAAACATTTAGTTACTCCGCTATAAACCACAACAGAATTCCCACAAAGCACCCCATTTAAAAACCTTTGCAGGAATAGGCAATATCAGAAATGTCTAATTTCTATTATATATTTAGAATGAAACCCACTAAATAATAATTCTCATCATAGTTATATAGATAAATGGGAAACAGACCTTCAAATTGAACTCTCAGATAAGGACTGGCCAGATATTTAGGAGAATGCTTTTAAAATATCTATATGTACAACAAAATGGAAAATATTATACAATTCTGTTTCGATGGTATCTCACACTACAAGGATTAAACTTGATGTTTCCCTTTGTTTCGGTTAGATGCTTGAGAAAATAGGGTCAAGTGGGAGGTGATGTCCATATCTGGTGGTGCCCAAAGATACAGAGATTTTGGACAATGGTTATAAACATGATAGAAGAAATAATAGAGATCAGAATCCGTCTTGACCCAACCATACATATTCTAGAAAAAACAATTGAAAAGATTAATCAATCGCCGTGTAAACGTATTAATCATATCTCAACAGCAGCCAGATGCCCTGTAGCTGCTACATGGAAAAAACATCTTGTCCCATGAACAATCCCTGTCATTGAAAAATCAATGAACTAGTTGATGGGAAGACAATCAGCTTTTTTTTCAAGCACAATATCAAATGTTTCCCCACAGTATTGGATCCTTGGATACATAGATAAACATTCACCTAATTACTGTAGATTCCTAGAATTTTTTTGGGGGAAGATCTAGAAAAAGGTCACACTACAGTAATTAGCAACATGAACAAAAATACGATCTTTCTAAGATTCAGATGTTACTCTTTTTTTCTTTCTCTCTTTTTCCTTTTACTTACTGTATGATTTTGTATCTAATTTATGGTATTATGCATTGTATCAATTGTTTTCTGTATTATGATTGTTGGTGGAATCCTCCTCTTCCCCATCCCCATCCCTCCCTTATTTTATGTAGCCCTATAAAACTGAATAAAAAATATTTGTGAAGAAAAAATTATTTGCATACTTAATGATGGCTCTTTAAAATTCAAAATACTGTAAATTAATGTGCACTATGGTAAAATATACAAGATTATAGTTTATTATTATTTATGTTCACCTACTGGTTTATTTAAGGAAAACCATTGCTGTATTGATACAATGGGCCTATTCAGGTAGCTTCGATAAAATCACTGCCATATTGAACGGTTTGGCAGGACCCTTCTGATCGGTCTGACATTTGTGTTATCATGGTATTCAGAAAGCGTTATCGCAAGTCATAAACCGTACAATTGGAAAATGCCACTCGAAATAGCAGTGCCTATATCTCTGTCTTTTTCTAAGTTCTGTGTCTGCGATCTTTTTCACAAGATCTTTTTCACTTCTTTTTCACAAGATCTCCCATTTCGCACATTTTTATTCCTACAAATATACCTGTAGGGCTACATTTGATTTACTTTGGTAGTTCCCTCTCTCATTTACTGTATGCTATTCCTATATTTTCAAGGCTTGGGGGGATGTCAAAGTACACATTATACCGGAGCAGAATACACTAACAATTTGTAATTAATTTGTCATAGAAAGGGACTATATAGCCTTCACAGTTAGCCTTTCTGTCAAGTACTGCACACCTGTGAGCACATGACCTGTATATGGCACAAGGATTAATGCACACAGTTATCTAGCTGATTCACTTTTCTTCAGGCATGGACCCTCAAATTATTATCTCCCCTCAATCGGTCCCAATATATTATCTCTCACGAGCAGCACACTTGTAAGCACGTAACTTAGATATGCAACCATGCTTAATACACACAGCTAACGGCTTTACATTTCTCCTTCACAAGGTACTTTAAATTAGTTACTATTTACCCTTACTCCGTTATTAAAAGATGTATAGAGCCTCTGGTCTCTGTTTATTAAGAAAACTATGCACTTAAGGCATTACAATCTGTGGTAGCAAAATGTGTCCAAAAATGTAATTTACTCTCTACAAAGCGTGCAACAGTTCAATCAGAGCCCAAAGCATTACCTATTAAACCCCATCTTTAATACTGTATATAAAAATACAGTTCTTATGTTATATAAAAAGATTATTACAAGAACATATAGTTTTAATAAATGCAACCAGTTTTATGAAAATAATAAATCTAAACAAAAAATCTAACTTATGCTACTGTATCTTCTAACATTGATCAGATCTTTTCCCAAAGGGTCTTGAGTGGGGATTGAGATTTCACGTGTTCCAACATGAACAATACTTAGTTGAAATACAGTTTATAATTAAAAAGTAAGACTTTATATTCTAAATTCCCTTCATGGAGAACAAATAAGCCCACCCCTCTCATCAATAAGTTTGACAGTTTGTTACGACTTGAAAGAAAAAAAACCTTCCTTTTGACCTTTTAAAGTTTGCCTCAATACTGTATATCAAAGACTTTGTAACTTTATTTACTGTACTCAGACACGTGTCATCTTCACTGTTGCATCTGTGTCCTTAGTATTCATTAATGCATTTAAATATGACCATATAACTTCTATTTTTGCATGAGAAACAGATATCTGTACTTGGTGCCTCCTAATCATTTGATTCGTCTTTTCGCAACAGTTACAAATATCTATTTGTTATTTTTGAGAATACGGGGCAGACCCTGGTATCTTCAAATTTAATAAATATACTCTTTTTGGCATATCTTCTTAGCCACTCCCCCTATTACTCTGCAGTAGCCCCCAAATAATGTCTTTTAAGGTATATTTAAAGGGATCCTGTTTATTCTACTTTCAGGGAATGTATATTTTAATTTCCCCGCTAGCAAAAACAGATGCCCTTATCTCTAGATGCTATCAGTTCTATGAAACCTATAAAACACAGGCTTGGTGGGGTTTGACAGGCCATAAAAAACATTATTGTATTGTAAAGACAATTTGTAACCAGCATTAACCTCTCATGTGCCAGTATGATGAAAATACTTAATAATGTACAGTATGCCATATTCATTACACATTGTAAGACAGTTTCTGGATGCATCATTGTTTAGTTACTTCAATTACATGAGAAGCTAGCAGTAAGTCAACAACTGTGTGATGTTACTTTGGACACAATATAGAAAGGCATCACAGGGCACTGCAGATTTTTCAACTATTTATTAGCCAAATAATGGTAGGACATTTCAACCTATATAGGTCTTTATCAAGTGAAAAAGTGGCCAGTTTTTCACTTGATAAAGACTTATGTACAGTAGGTCGAAATGTTGTACCATTATTTGGCTAATAAATAGTTTAAAAATCTGCAGTGTCCAGTGATGCTTTTCTATATCATGTACCTTGGATTACTTACAGGCCATCCCTGAACACCGGTAACACCGGTAACTATATTTCTTGACACTGCTTATGGTGCAATAGCACTCCTTTTTGATACTTATATACATATATATATATATATATGTTGTGGGGGATCAGGGGTTCCCAAAAAGAGCTTGATGGGGATTTGTGTTTCGTTGCTTATGGTGTGCAGCAGTTTTCTCTATTTTGTGTTACTTTGGACACACCAACCTTTCTCACATGTGAACATTAACTACATAAAAAGGAAATGTATTGGATGTTATATTTTCTTAAAGTAATTAAAATGAGAGGTTACTGTATATGGTGTATAATATGGCCCATAAGGACAAAATGTACAAAGCAATATTACTACTGTACTGTTAGAGATGGGCAATTTTCTTTGCAATTCTGGATCTGCCCTGGATTGGGCGGTTCCTTTGATCCACAGAGTGAGAAAGCTATTTTACGAAAGTCTCAAGCACTATATATAAATATCACCTCAAACCTCCCTCCAATTAACATTTAGTGAGACACTTGTGCCCAAACAGCACTCCTTAGATATACTCAGTGCTTGACAAAAAAAATTTCATCTTGCGAGGTGCTGCTGCGGTGGGGTATGATGGCAGCGCAAGCGGGTCCTCGGGCTTGGTGCATGCGCAAAAAAACTCCGGCCGGAGATCCCTGTGCGCATGCGCAGAGGTCTCGGTGCGAATGTGCAGGGAAGCAGTGTGTCCGGCCTGCAGGGGTGGGATGAGTTGCGTCTGGCGGGCGTCCCCCCCAATTGCTGGACTCCTTCTTCTCTCCCCCCAGTCCTTTCTCCCGCCTGCATGGGGACCCGAGGGGTATGTGGGCCAGAGGGGGATGCCGTGGCGAGCGCACGCCAACCTTGTTCCCCCGCACCTACCTCCTGCCCTGGGCAGCAGCATCGGGGTCCGGGGGCAGGGGGGAGCCTGCGCCAGCCAATCCAGCTCCCCGCATGCCAGCTAACCCAGCTCCCCCCGCACCAGCTAACCCGGCTTCCCCCGCGCCAACCTCCTGCCCAGGGCAGCAGCCATGGGGACCAGGGGCTTGGGGGGGAAACTTAATGCTCCTGCAGGAATTAGCCCACCAGTCTCGCCTCCACCCAAGCCTACCAGCCTCCCCCCATGAGCATAACTCCCTGCCAACTCCTCGAGCCCACATCCTGACCCGAGCAGCAGCTGCAGGGATCGGGGGCAGGGAGGAATGAAAAAAAATAGACAAACCTTCCTCTGAAGCATCTGGTGGGCAGAGAAGCAGGAGGCAGTACCCACCCGGTCAAGGTCAGTCACCCATCCACCCACCAAGTCTGTCAGTCACCCACCCTGTCAGTCAGTAACCCACCCACCCAGGTAGCCAGTCATCCACACATCCACCCAGTCTGTCAGTCATCCACCCAATCACCCAGTCTGTCAGTCACCCACCCTGTAAGTCAGTCAGTAAAAACCCACACGGTCACCCACCAGGCCACCCAACCAGTCATTCAAGTCAGTCAGTCACCCACCCACCCTGTCACCCACCCACTGTCATATTCTCTAGCCTGCTGTACCCATGCTTGGCCACCGGGACTGCTGCCACTCTCAATGTCTTGTTCTAGCCTGCAGTACCTATACTTGTCCACCGGAATTGCTGCTGCTAAACTAGGAACATTCCAGACCCTTATACCTGACACCTCTGCACCTGTGCTCCACCTCTCAGCCTGCATATATAAACCTCCCTTTCCTGTTCCTCCTTGCCTGTTTATACTGGTTCCTTAGCTCCAGCAAGGTTCCTGTGTTTACTGCTGTGCTAGCTATTGTTATCATCCTGTTCCAGTTTCCTCGTTGCCGACCTCTGCTTGTTTCCTGACTTCGCTACCTGCCGCCTGCCTCGGACCCCTGCTTGTTTCCTGACTTCGCTACCTGCCGCCTGCCTCTGATCTCTGCTGTTGTTCCTGCCACTGGGATCCACTTCAGCAGAAGTCCAATCCTTGACAGAATAAACAGACCCTACCATGGATTCCGCTGGAACAGACTCGGCCCAGGCTCAGACACTCCATGACTTACAACATATCATGTTGGTAACCAGTAACAACAAAGACACATGTTTAATCGTCTTGGCTGCTTGGAAGAACAATCCGCCACCGCGGAAGCTGAGAATCGTGAACTACGTGCAGCCTTAATCACCTTGTCTGGTCAAAACACTGTGCCTGTGCAAACCGCACCCCGTATATCCCTTCCGGAATTTTTTTTGGGGAAAAAGCAATCTTTCCGGAATTTCCTTAATCAATGCAGACTTGTTTTCAAGCTTCAGCCCATCATTTATCATACCGAAGAAGCCCAGGTTGGACTGATCATAACCCTGCTCAAGGATGAGGCCCTTGCTTGGGTCTCCCCTATGTTAGAACAAGATAGCCCACTACTAAGGGACCTGGAGGAGTTCATCGAAGCATGAGTCTTATTTTTGATGACCCAAATCGTAGTGCAACCGCTGAGGTAACTCTGAACAATCTTCGTCAAGGAAGACGCTCGGCAGCTGAATACGCCGCTGAATTCCGCAGATGGGTTAACGATACTGATTGGAATGAGGCGCACAGAAATATCATTTTTGGTAGGGTCTCTCGGAGCAAGTTAAAGATGAACTAGCCCGGGTGGAGCCCCCAGAGAGATTTCAGGACTTTGTGCGTTTATGCATCCAAATTGATCGCAGGCTTACGGAAAGACAATTGGAGAGACAGGGTTTCATGCCAAGCAACCCCGGGTTTAGAGATGTCAGTACCCCAGGACGTTCCAGGGAGACTGAGGAGGAGCCGATGCAAGTAAATACACTGCGGGGACCCATCTCAACTGGGGAAAGGAATAGACGCCGAACAGAAGATCTCTGTTTATATTGCGGAAATGATGGGCACTATCTCGCTGATTGCCCAAACAAGTCCAGGCGGTCTTCTTTCCAGAGCCCTAGGAGAAATCAGCTGCACGCTATTTCAAAGACTGTTTTCTCTGCTTCTCAAGGGAAAGATAACCCTCCTTCGCTACACCCTCACCTCCTGGTTCCTATTATAATCGAGGAAGGAACACATCGTTTTTCAACCACAGTAATGGTCGACTCAGGGGCGGCAGGGAATTTTATGGACATAGAATTTGCCAAGAACAATTCGGTATCATTTGTAGCCAAGGAATCGCCAGAAAGGATGGAAGTCGTTGACGGTTCTCCCTTGAGCTCTGGACCTGTTACCCATGAAACCAGTAACTTAACACTAATCATGGAGCCCAATCACCAGGAGAATATTTATTTTGGTCTCATTCCATCACCTTTGTTTCCAGTGATTCTGGGAATTCCATGGCTCATGATCCATAACCCACTAATTGACTGGAAGACAAAGACCCTCACGTTTCCCTCGGAGCACGGTCAGCTAGCCTATCTACCTAAAACTCCTATACCAGAGTGTGTAGGAATACATAAGATTTCCTCGTCTCAAGAAAATCTTCTGCCGGCTCCTTACTCTGAATTTTTAGATGTGTGTGACAAGAACGCGGATGCGCTTCCCACACATCGCTCTTATGAATGTCTCATTGAATTATTACCGGGTGCTGCCATTCCATTTGGAAGAATCTATTCCCTCTCAGAACCGGAATTGAAGGTCCTCAATGACTACCTACATGAGAACCTATCAAAGGGTTTTATCCGACCCTCTACTTCTCCAGCAGGTGCTGCGCTCTTCTTCGTGGGAAAGAAAGACGGTTCTCTACGCCCCTGCATTGACTATCGGGAACTAAATAAGATTGCGATGAAGAACAGGTGCCCATTACCTCTGATTCCTGAACTATTGGAAAGAATTCGGTCAGCCAAAATCTTTACCAAATTAGATCTCAGAGGAGCGTATAATTTGGTCTGCATTCGACCCGGTGACGAATGGAAAACAGCCTTCCGAACCCGTTATGGGCACTATGAATATCTGGTGATGCCTTTTGGACTCTGTAATGCCCCTGCTCCCTTGCAGCATTTATTTAATGATGTCCTCCGTGAGTTATTGGACCAATTCGTAGTGACATACCTGGATGACATCCTTGTCTTCTCAGATAACATCATGGATCATCAGAGACATGTCCGAATTGTCCTTGAGCGTCTCCGTAAGTACAAATTGTACATCAAGTTAGAAAAATGCGAATTTGAAAGACCAGCATGCAATTTCTCGGTTACATCATCTCTCCAGAGGGTTTGAGTATGGACCCAGGCAAGATTCAAGCCGTGGTGGAATGGCCAATCCCTCTAAATGAAAAGGACATTCAGAGATTTGTGAGTTTTGCCAATTTCTATAGACGTTTTATTAAAAATTTGTCTGGCATTATTGCCCCAATCACCCAACTCACACGGAAAGAATTCCCCTCCAAAGGCTCTCCTAAAGCGGATTCGGCATTCTAACAATTGAAGTCACTCTTCACATCTGCCCCTATCCTCATCCATCCAAATCCAGAATTACCATTCATCTTGGAAGTGGATGCATCCGACTCCGCTGTTGGTGCCATTCTGTCACAAAGAATTGGACCCAAGATGCTCCTTCATCCATGTGCCTTTTATTCATACTGTGAAAGCGTAGAAATAAAATCAATGAGTCAAGGGTTCAAAGTAACAGGTGAGTTTATCAGCACCATTGCACCATTGAGAGAAAAGAATTCCAACAAGGAACTCAGGCCTCTGCCAACATATTGATTGGTATCACATTTTATACATTTCAAAATGAGTAACACACCCCTTAAGGGGGCTGGCTTAGAGATAAATGATAATATGATGACATGCAAAAATACATATTGGTTGATACCTAAATATGCTGCATACGCTATATTCTTATCGATAATTTACCATAATGTGGGCCTCTTAACCTTGTGACATAAGGGAGTTACTCTGTCCAGCCCTGTGTATGCTGTAGCTGTCAGATAACAGCTACACTACGGTCAGCAGGAATATCTAATGCAGGAGAAATCGCTTACGAATGCTATTTCAAATTATTACATGACTCGTAGGAATTACACAAGGGTGGGTTAGATCCAGAAGCGATACTCTGCAGAATCAAACATTCACAGTTCATTCATTCACGAATGAAACAAATAAACATCCATATAAGCAAACACTCAGAAAATGGCGGTTTAGGCCAAAATGGAGGTGATGATAGCCACACACATTATCTCAATCTTCACAGTCCTCTCTTTTTATTCTTGAAAACATAGTCTTTTAAGGATAATTCAGATAAAACTCAGAAGCATTGCACTGGCCTGGAGGGCCCAAGTTTGCATGGCTTTGATAGTTCTGGAAACTCACAGAGCTGCTGGCTTATCATATCAGCCAGGTTAGTCTTTCTGCCATCATCTTCATCTGTATTCCATTGAGGAGGACTGACTTTTCCTTTTGAGATTGCATCTTCCGTAGTGTCGTCTGTGATCAGTGGCATGGCCTGGGTAGAGGGTGTTACACACCTTTGCAGTATGGTTTTACTGCACATGGCACAGACATACAGTACAAAACAATCAGAACTGCAAACACACAGACAAATCCATTCATCAGTTTCGCTTCTAGAAAACCAACCAACATGGTAATTCCTAACGAAACCCACCTCTTATCTCCACCTTTCCTTAATCTCTCCTGTATCTCTGCGATCTTCTCTACCTCATGCTCAATCTTACCACTTTGATCTCTAAATAACATAACATTGCTCTTTAACTAGGGCGCACACGCTAAAATATAGTCCAGAGCCATTCTATTCTGTAGGGCCATTAATCTAATCTGTACCTGTTCTTGATTAAGTAAATTAATGGATGTAGTTGTATGTTTGAGGACATCATCCAGTACATCCGTAAGTACATTGAACCTGTCATATACAGTAGCAACCCAACTCGTACATTAGGAAATAAGATAGCCCAAAATTGTTCTTTCCATAGACTGCTTTAGATAAACTTCTATCCCAATTCTTCCTACAAGCTCTTTCAAAATGCCAGCAGAGCGATATTGGCACACAGCACCGGCATAGCCTGACACAAATAGACACGTGGCATAAATCTGGAGCAAATTGCACCAAATACAGGTATATCACAGAAAAAAATTGTATTGCTTTCATTGCTTTGCAATGGGCTTTTTTCTTAAATATATGTGGAACAATCTTTTGTTCCAGAATTGAAAATGCTTTTACCTTGATACCTAGGCTCCACAGAAACAAACTGACATTTTTTTAAGTAGTTTGCAATGTTTGATTCATGTAACTAAATATATTCCCTGGTGTCGTGGTTGCAGCCCTAAATGGTGGTGCATTTTCTTGTAATTTGGGTAGAATCTACATTGATCAATATTGCCACATACATACAGTAGATGTATTGCCTAGTGGTATGCTTAATATCTCCCTATCTCAATTTTAGAATCATATTGTATAAAAATCAATATAGAAATAAATACAAGACGCATCTATTAGCCATTACAGGGTTTTCTTTTTAAAGTAACGTCTGCTAAAGCATAAACAAAATGTGTTTTCATGCTCACAGGAGCCACAGATGTTTCACAGTATTGATCTTCAGCAGTAATGATCTGTAAGCATCTCAGAATACATATGGGGATGTTGCAAAAGCCAGAAAAAGCAGGAGGCTGAAGAGTCCAATCATCATTGCTAGCAGCCAACGCAACTTTCATCTTTCTAAGTGGCGTTTGTTATCAAAAACCTCATAAATTATTTAGGTTTTTAATTAAAAGAAAGTTCCATTAACATTTTTTTACTAGTATCAAACATCTGGCAGACATAGCTAATGATTCTGACAACATTTCTCTAAAGCTACTACACGTGAGCTAGAAAAAACTGAAGGATATCAGTGAGAAGAGAACAAACTTCTCTTGGAGATATTCCTAATACTAGAGGGAGAGTTGTTTGTATACGGTAGCTCATAGTTTTTTTTATTAAGATCACTGCTAACATAAAGAAATGCTAACAAATAAGCACTCTCTTTGTATCACAGTCCCAAAAAACCCCACTCTGCACAAAAGGCTTTCTTGCTTCAGAACATGCTAATTTATATTTTTATCAATAAATATATTGCTGAGACATCTGAGTCATAAAACCTCTGTTATTGTAATGTTATTGCTCTGGAGAAAGGGTTTAGTTATTACACTGATGTTGTCAATGATAAATATAATTTGAAATTGAGTGTTAAGCAACCCTTGACCTTTAAGTACTCTTTATACCAAATGTCCCTGAACAGTTCTTTTTTGCAATTGTAACATTTTTATGTACAGTATGTAAAACATGATTTTGCGAATAACTTTTGTTGTTGTTGAAGGAACTTGTTTTACATTTAGAAGGAGCGTAAATCCAACGATTGGGACCTCCATTTAATACCAGCACACCAACCGCCGCTCAGTCTAATGACAAACATCACAAATTTACAGACGAGCCAACGAGTATTCTAAAACTTGCCTTAAACTAGCCAGGTACATGCTGGGTACATGCTGGGTACATTTCAGTGACATTTCTGCAGAGGCTAATGGCCTATCAGATTAACACAGCAGGGGTTCCTGTCAATCCCATTCAGTTTGAATGGGACTGCCAGGGACCCCGCTGCTAATACGATGGGCCATTAGTCTGTCTGCAGAAATGTGTGAAATGTTGCAGCATGTAACCAGCATGTACCCAGGACGTACCTGGGTCTTTTTGGAGATTGCCCCAGGTTTGTTTTAGAATAATCGTCGGCACTACAGTACAACTTGCAAACAACTATTCAAATTTCTACTCATACTATTACTCTCTTTAGAAGGAGATATTGAACTTAACCCAGGCCCTCCCTTTTCAATTCTGTCCCATATCCCTGAGAATACCCCCTTCACATTCCAAAAAGGTCTATCTGTCGTCCGTATAAATATCCAGAGCCTGCTGCCCAAACTGGATGAACTAAGGGCATGGTGCCTTATGCATAAACCCAAAGCCACCATTCTCCCAGAAACATGGCTAACCCCTAAAACCTTTGATGCAAATATCTCCATTCAGCGATACTCCATTTCTAGGAATGATAGGTCAAAGAAAGGAGGAGGGGTGTTATTTTATATTGCAGACACCTTACAATTTACACTATTAAATTGCTCCCAAAGCCCACCCTTTTTTTAAATCCTATTTGTCAAAATCTGCCTCCCCTTTCTAAGCCTGTCTTGGTTGCTGGCATCTACTGCCCCACTAAAGCCCCTCTACATTCCCTGACTGATATCACCCAGTTTCTTGGCTCCATTTCCTCTCTGAATGAGAAGAGTGAGCTGCTAGCTCTTGGGAATTTCAACTACAATTGACTAGACCCTAAAAACCACAAAATTCAGATACAACTCAAGTCTCTTAACCTAAAGCAACTCATTTCCCAACCCACACAGACAAACCTGAAATCTCACAACCATTCCTTGATAGACTGGATTCTCTCCTCAAATCCCAGCAGAATCCAATCCTCTGGCATCCTTCCTGACATTTTCAGTGACCATGCAATAGTGTACTGTGTAAGGAAAATTAAACCACCTCAACCAAGCCCTAAAGTTCTCCTCACTAGAACATTTAGAAACTTTAACCCACAACTGTTTCTGGCTGACCTTACCAACTGCCCTTGGTACAGAATCGACTTAATTCCCGACCCTGATTCTGCGCTAGACTATTTCCAATCCGAGTTCTTAAAAGTCTGTGATATCCATGCTCCATTATGCAGAATAAGAGTACGGGGGGCCACCTTCCGTGGGTTACAACTGACCTTATAGCACTCTACCATTTGAGATATGCCTTGTGGAAAAGCAACAAAGTAACTGGCACTACCAAGGATCTTAATCAGTACAGATGCCTTTGGAATATGTGCACAAGGCAAACAAGACATGCAAAAGCACAATATTTCTCTGACAATCTTCTCCAGAATACATCAAACCCAGCTAACTTCTGGAAGGTTATCAACAATATATTCCAGCCTTCTAGCCATCAACAACCAAGTATTATCACTAAGGAGGATATTACTCTGACAAATCCTACTGACATTGCAAATGCATTCAATGATTACTTTGTGGGGTGTGCTACTAACTTATTAGCGAAACGCAGCTCAAACCACAAACATGAACCTCATTCTGAGAGTACCCTTATAGCCCCACCCTCTCCCAACACTGTTCATAATTTTCAATTTGTCCCGGTATCCGAAGAGGAAATTACACAAGCGCTCCTCAAATTAAAACTAAGCAGCCAATGTGGAACTGACTTACTGCAATCTAAGTTCCTAAGACTTGGTGCCCCAGCCATTACCAAACCAATTGCTTCCATAGTCAACTCTATTCTGCAAGCCATATCCCTAAGACCTGGTAAACTGCCAGAGTTGTCCCAATCTTCAAAAGTGGGGACAAAAACACTGTCTCAAACTACAGGCCAATCTCTCTTCTCCCAATACAATCCAAAATCATGGAAAAATGTGTTCACTCCCATTAAGCGATAACTATAACAAGACAAATTTCCCTAGCCAATTCTAATCTGGCTTTCGCCTCAAACACTCCACGGTAACTATCCTGCTAAAAGTTTGCAATGAAATCAAGTGTGGAATGGATCTGGGACAACTCACTGGTGCAATATTCCTAGATTTTGCAAAGGCTTTTGATACTGTTGATCATGTTATCTTGCTTAACAAACTCCAGTGCACTGGAATAGGGAAGCATGCTTTAAACTTGTTTCATTCCTACCTATCAGGCAGATCCCAACATGTGCCTATCTCAGGCTCTAAATCCAACCCATTGGATATCACCTATGGTGTCCTGCAACGCTCTGTTCTGGGGCTCCTCTCTTCTCAGTGTTCATCAATGATCTTCCTACAGCTTGTAAGGGAACTTCAATACACATGTATGCAGATGACACAATCGTATATGCACACAGCCCTAGCTTCTCCAACCTTGAACACATATTTCAATCTGACTTTTTGAGACTTGAAAATTGGATTTCCCAAAACAAACTGTTTTTAAACACTGACTTGACTGTAACAATTGTATTTTGGACCAAGGCTAAATTTTTAAAGCTTCCAATGACTGAGCTCCAGATCAGAACCAATGCTAATACCACCCTAACTCCTGTTACTTGTTTTAAATACTTGGACATATGGTTTGACTCCACTTTAACTTTTGGAATGCACATTGATAACCTGACATCCAAAACCTATGCCAAACTAGATGTACTCTACAGGAACAAATCCTCCCTAAGACTACTGGTCAGAAAGTGTATCGGACAGCAGATGCTAATGCCAATTATCGACTATGGGGGACGTAGTATATGGCTCGGCACCCCAAATCCACCTTATCGAACTTGAAATCCCCTACAATTCAATATGCTGTTTTGTTCTCCAATTAAACTACAACACACATCACTGTGAAATGTTCAAAGAACTAGATAGGTCATCTCTTGAGTCTAGGTGCAAAGTTCATCTCTCCTGTCTTACCTTCAAATACTTTCTGGGCAAGCCACCCGTCTACCTGAACCAACTCCTCACCCCTACCACATGCAGCATTTATCATCTGGATCTGACTCCAAAAGACTGTTCATGGTCCCAATGTTCAGCAAAGTATCTGGCCGCTCCTCCTTCTTTTACCGTGCACCCCAAAACTGGAACAATCTACAGGAAACTCTCACAGCCACCACCAGTCTAAGTTCTTTCAAAACTAAAGCTGTCTCACATTTTAATCTGGTCTGTAACTGTTACATACGCCTATAATATATATTATCTCTAACTGGGCATGCAATGTCTTGTATATAATGTATACCATGTTCACTTACTGTATGTAACTATGTATTGCAACCATGTATTATTTGTCATCTTATCTGTATGCCTAGGACATACTTGAAACCGAGAGGTAACTCTCAATGTATTACTTCCTGGTAAAACATTTTATAAATAAATAATACCCCATTACATGAATGTCCTAGATTCTAATATAGTGGTACTCAAGTTCAGTCTCTGAGGGTTACCAATGGACCAGATGTATAGGATTTCTCTAATTAACACAAACTTAGCCTTTTATCCCAGCCTTAATGATCCTAAAGGCAAATTGCTTAAGTTTGTGTTAAAAATGTAAACTTTTTTTGAGCACTTGGGGACTAAAATTGAACACCATTGCTCTAATAGGGACTCTGTACTGGGCATGGGTTTTGACAATTTGGGGATACGACTGGTGTCCTTATACTCATTCTCCAGTTATATGTTCTATGTAGTATTATTCTGATAATAGCAATTGCATTCAGCAAAATGTATTGTTAAGGTCATTTTTTAAATTCTGAGAAGAAACTTTGTTCCCTTTCCTGTCTTGCCTCCTAGTTCTCCTAACTTCATAATAGGACACAATATTGATTGTTGTGACTCCCTTGGTATTTAAAAACATCTTATTTGGAGAAACCTTGCAGCATGCTATAGTGTGAACTGTGTGAACTAAGAATAATTTACATTTAAAAGCTTTTGAAACTCTTTATTGATTAAAACAACAACAACAACAACTGCTCCAATGCATTACATGGAGCATAAGATTTTTAAACTATGCAGTTGTATTTTACACAAATTTTGGTCTGCATCTGGATAAAAATAGGATAGGATTTTTGCAGAATGGAAAGCAAACAGTGTGTTAGAACTGAAAGGACTGCTTGAAACAGGAGAGATTCTGTAACATTTTAAAAAATAACCACACTCGATAAAGCACGGTAGCATGCTCTATTAGACATTTTACTTCATGTTTCAGGTTTATGCAATCTGATACCTGCCAAGAGTAATGCATCTTGAGTAGCATAGTAGCATCACTATTTCACACATTCTGCATGTCTGGTAAAATGCCACATGTGTGAGGACAGCAATTGTTCTTTGTTTTTACTTTTTTTCCCTTCATGACCCAATTTTATTTGTCACTGTCTGTATACATCAATTTGAAAACATGCTGATCACTAAAGACGTGTGAAGAACTCTTTTGGATAAAGGAGGTTCTGAGATAACTTACATTTGAGAGAGTACAGTAATGTAAAAGAGATTTAAAAAGAGAGATTTCTGTCTTTCATGTGTACTGCAGCAATCCCTGTCTGCAATTGCATTTTCGGGTTCATCCATGGGAATTTTGAGGTCATAGATAACAACAAACATGATTAAATTACTACTTAATAATAACAAAATACAAAAAAGCTCCAATACAACATCCAATCTAACAAATTATACAGTTAAATACTAGCTGTTTGTCTTCTCATACTGTAAGTAAGGGTCATTTAGTTACATTCTTTGCCCGAAGCATTATGTCTGCAACCACATCAAGGTAAACTCCTTTCTGCAGGTCCTACCCTACCTTACCTGTAACAGTCTCTTCACCTCTCTAATGGAGGAAGACATGCCTCAATAGACTGGTCAAGTGTATGGCAGGACATGCATTTAAAAGTGGGCTGAGTGATCTTAAAACCAAGGAGGAGCAGTCACCTTAATGGGTATCATCAGTGTGAGGCTGGTCTTAATGGCTTGCAGGTTTGAGACTAGACTAGGTAATCACCACTGTCATTAAGGTTATGGTGGGTAAAAAAAGTGACAAAAACCCTCCACAGTAAAGCATGCTTTACTGCTTTACTGCTTTACATGCTTTACATGCTTTACTGTGGAGGGTTTTTGTCACTTTTTTTACCCACCATAACCTTAATGACAGTATATATATATATATATATATATATATATATATATATATATATATATATATATATATATATATATATATAAATATATATATATATAACAAAAGGGGGGAAAAGCCCCAGTGCTACATCCAATATGACAAATTAAATAATAACGTTTTCTTTTGTCTTACGTTGTATACTACTAGAGAATACACAAATCTGACTTTTTCATGAAATTAAAAATAGAAAGAATATTATATAAAATATTAAATATGTGTAACCCATGGACCCCCACCCAATCGCATGATTTACTGGGGTGGATGCCTTCGTTCTTCTTCAATGGTGCAGCGCCTCCATCTGTAGTAAGCCCCAGGGATACGAGGTGGAATCCCTACCACAGAATCCCCTCCCAGGGATGAGAGATTTCAGTCTCACAATAGATCATTTTAACAGCAGACTCTTTATTCAGTCTCCTGCATCAGCAGCAGCAGTCAGGTACAATTAATATACACAGCTGTTCTTCCTTAGGATGGTCCCTGCCTCCACTCTGGACTCAGGGCCGTCCAGAGTGGGGCTAGCTCTTCCCTCACCCCCTAAGCAAGGTGAGAGGTATTTGGTCCATCTCACTAGCTCCTATCAGCTCTACTCATGGGCTGCTCACTCTCCTCTCCTCACTAGCTAACTCATAACTTGTCAGAACACTTGTTCCAGACTTGTCACACTAAATAGGAAGTGACACTGCTCTTTGTAGCTTCCAGTAGGTCACTTGCCCCTGTGTTTCTTGATTGGACACAGGGTCAAGTGACCTACCTTCACTTACTCAGCACAGTGTCAGAAGTTGGGAAAATCCATGATTACTCCTGGCAACCTGCCCTTAACAGTGATTCGCCAGGAGGAGGATAGAAATATAGCCCCTAATCTTACTAGGGCTACACTCTCCCTCAGGTGCAATCCAATGGTCCCCACTTGGACCTAATTTGCTGGACCATCCTGCAGATGAACAACCTGTGAACATACAAACATAATTAATATTGTGTACACAGGACTGTAACACCCATGATGGTGACATAACATAGCGGGAAACTCCCAACATGGAGAACCCTTAACTCAGTAATAATGACGGGGATCAGGCTTCTTCACTTCCCGCCCATTGTGATCCACAATTTTAATAAAGAAAGGCTGAACAGGCCCATTCTCCGGTCTGTATAGTACATTATGCATAAATATGTTCCTGCCTGTACTCCAAGCCTTCATCACAGAACATATTTTGTCTTCCCTCAAATAAGCACTGCTACCAAATTTTATTCTTAGGTGTTCTACAACTGCATCTCTGAGCCAGGTGTCTCTCTGGTTCTCGATCTCCTGCATGATCGGTTCTGGTACGTACAGGAACTCATACCATGGGACTGCCGGTATCTCACCACTATTGCTTTATCTGCATGAATTAACTTAGTAAGTCTCCGGTTCCCAGCCTTTCCTGGCAGTACCCAGTACTTTGGCTCCTTAGGCGCAATGTCATCATACAGAATAGATGAACCTTTAGGTGTGATCACCTTCTGCATAATTTCTCTCCACCTATTGTCTAACTCATAGGCAACCTCCTGTGGAGAATAGGTGCTTATGTCCCACCAGTGATCTACTGTGTCTTTCTTTATTAATACAAATCTGGTGCGGCCCATGCCTTCATCATACCGTGAATAACGGTGCCCACCATTTATCCCGGTGCTCATAGGAGGATGATACACTCATACCTTCCTCTGACTCAGCTCTCGAGGACACACCAGAAGTCTCTGCCTCAGTAGAGTGCGAGCCTTTACGCCTCCCTCTAATGACATTCTTGTAAACCGTGGGATTCATCTTGGGTGCCTTGGGACTTACGGAACCCGCTTTTGCAGTAGACTGGGACCCTCAGGCTCTACCTCTAGGAAAAGGATTAAACACAATGGGGTTAGGTACAGGTATAACACTTGACATTGGTATCTCCCAATCAGAACCCTCATCACTCAACACCCAATCCCGCCAATCAGTTGAAAACTTGGGCATTTTACTTGACTTACTCCCACTAGGACCCAGTGGCATAGAACGTGACGGGGCAGGGGCAGTGGCCGGGGCAATGGCGCTAGGGGCGGTGACCATAGGATCGCCATAGTCCATCACAGTGTCTCTGAGTCGGGCGATGCCACGACCCGTAGGTGCTCGCTTACTGTCTCTTACGGTAGCGTGTCTGGTTCCCCGCTTAGCCACTTGGGCCTTAAACTTTTCGAACTCTCCCTCCAGCCCAGCTCTCTTCAGCGAGACAATCAAGGCTTCCGAGCCTTTGCACCTATCCAACCCGGAAGTGACGTCATTGTTGGTCGTCGCGGAGTCTCCATCCGTCTCTTGGTCCCGCACCGGAAGTGCGTCGAGGACCGGAAGGGGCGGCGGTGGACCATCAGGGTCGCGGATGGGCAGGTAGGCCTCAAGCCTCTCTCTCTCCGCAGGTTCCTCCTTCACCTGGTGGGAATAAGGGGGTGGTGGTGTCCTCTTACCCCTCCACTGTCTTGCTCTTTGGTTCCTCTGGAGCCGTCTCGGGTCCCATCTCCGCCGCACTGGGAGTCGCCACGGCCATGGGACTTCTACGCGGCTCAGGCCGCACCAGTGCTCGCCGTCGGGGGGTCTCTGGACTCGTCTGCTCCATCTCAGGGGTAAGTGGAGTTTCTTCTTAACAGCTGGGGTGGTCTGCCGGCCGGCGCATCACAACAGATGACAGGCTGTCTCTCATCATCTGATGAGTACTGCAACGGCACCTCCGCTGGGGAGTCACCTCGGGTCCTTGCGGCACCGCCAGTGGGTATAGGTACGAAACGGGCCCGCTCCGGTACCTCCACTGTGGTCGCGGTCTCCTCCGTCAGAGCACATCTTGGGGGCTGGGCCTGGGTCTCTACCGCAGGGGTGACATATGGGACCAGGGCAGCCTTCGCATCCGCCTCCTCCACTGCGATCAGCATCGCTGGAGAGGCCTCTCGCGGGGTCACGATAGCAGCATATGGCTCGATAGGCCAGAGGTAGAAAATGCGACACTGTTGGCACCGTGCTGTCATACTTGGGGCCGGTCCCGGTAACCTGCATTAGACGCACAGGCACCGTATATATTCTCGGCCATCAACCTCTACAACCAGGAAGCCTCCTGGAAACTGATAAGTGTTCATACTTAGGTCAGCCATCTTTTGCGCAGGGGTTGATTCGTTCAACTTACTCGTTTGACACTTAGCTCCTTCTCCTTCACCAGTCAAGCAGAAGTGAAGTTCCTCAGTCCCACTTCCTGTCCCTCCTTCCGCTGGGGAGGACTGTGGGGATTGGTTCCCAGTGTGCCCCCTCCCTCTAGTGGAAAGTAGAGGTGGGGCACTCTCTCTCTTTGGGTGACGTGGCTTCATCCTTTGGCCAGTCACTGCACAGGTGGGTGCGGCTTCAGCTTTCGCGCCGCTCCCTTCTTTTAGCTGGGGTTCTGGTTTTGGCGCCAAACCCTTGCACATCTCTTGCCCCATTTCTCGTGCAGCCTGCTTGCACGCAGCACATGCGTGATCTAGGCTTGACGGGAGTCGCCATTTTGGATTGGCTGCAACACGCGTTGCAGTGAATGGTGCTGCAGTCGCCATTTTAACCTCTTCCATGCCCCGCAGAGCTCATGTACATCTCGCCGCCATCTTTAGTGAGCCCTCTAAGCCCACGATAGCGCTACTCTCAGTGTCTATAGTGCATCTTGTTCCTAGACACTTACTACTCTCAATGGGGCTCTTACCAGTGAATTTAATGCATGGCATACCCCAGGCTAGGCAGAACTCTCTCCTTGTACACCGCACTCACTGACGGTTCATTACAAGCACTCTGATTTGTGTTTTCCTGAAATTAACCTGAATGAAGGCTTCGTTTATACCCCCTTTATATGAACTGTATATTATCCCCAACTTTGGCTTGCTTTAACCCAACAGCACCTTCCACATACACTGGGTTCCATGTATAGCCAGTGTCTCATTATGTGACTAAAATACAAGGATTTAGGTCAAAGTACTAGACAGATTCACAAACAGCTATTTTGCGACCAGGGTGCAGTACCTGTGCACCACCACCATGATACGTGGCAACAATTAGCGTCTATGGGTTGCTAAGGCAACCATTATGTATATAGGGGCAGACATAGACGCGACAGTGCCCACCCCGGAAGAAGTCGCAAGCAGAGCGACGAAACGTACGTCAGGTTTTAGCCGACACGCTTGCAACACTATGTATGGAGTTCCATTGAATTTGAGATTTACTTAGTCAGTTATCATTAGGACCTCGTGTGTTATTATCCAGTAGGCACAGGGGAGGCAGCAAGTATTACCTACTACCAGTGTATTCCAATAGCTCACGGAGCATATCTAAATATATACCGAAGCACGACACAAGTGTTTCCTGCGGCTTCAGACAGATGTGATTAGAGTCTGTCTATTCATTGAATAGGCTTTTTTCATAAGCAGCTTCACAACCAGCTATTATGTTGAAGGGCTGTGCATAAAGTTTACAGATTACAACAGCTATTCTGGGCAGCGAAATAGGCTACCTTGTGTATGTGAGTGACGTCACTCTACCTACTACACACCCATACCCAATCCCACCAACATATCTATTCACCATATACTGTACCTAACTGTATATATTTCTGCTAACCTGCATGAACAACAAGATGTATGAGGAGGTTAAGGTACTCTGACTTTAGCACATAACATCAAGCATACCTTTGGTTATACATGGTGCTTTATTGGTACCGCTGAGCGAATACAACAGGTTCTCCTTATAATATATACTTACATACCAATACAAAGGTACTCCATTCCAAGTCTGGAATAGGAACGGTGCCTATTACTTATCATCGCAGACCATACGACACATCGCGTTCACAGCACATGCGCAGACTATACAGCTGGGTATTATCTCACCATCAGACAGCCGCACGGGATTCCTAATCACATATGGTTAAACCTACCTTATTGGATACACAGCGGATACTTGTACTACAAGTTTATGGTGCACTACTGGTAATATTTGAGTTATACTCTCAGCGTCAACAGGCTAGCTTGACCCAGCAATTTTTCATGGATTACTTACTTGTCTTCTCAGTCTAATGGAGTAATAAAATATAGACCAACACTCTATCTATCCAGATAAGAGAGGATTTACAGCAGTCATTCCCCCCAATAGGATAGGCACTGATCCATCCAGGGGAACACTGTGACCCCCTTTGAGGGACATACTCCATATTCCCTCTAGCTGCAGAGACGTCTGCATACCAGGATTCAGGACTATACTTATATAATTTTTGAGCAATCCATATACTAGTTTCCACATCAACTATACCGGTCTATTCAAAGTATAGCTAAAGCTATTGATGCCTGATATTCACGCATAGGAGGTTCCTACACTACCACCCCTAACTCACAGTTTTCTTGACATCAGTGAAGGGGATATAGATCCATCTTAGGTATACATTTACCTCGACCCGATTATCTGGATCAAATTTTGGATGTATGGACAACTTGACATACTACAGAGCTATTTTCTCATAGGAACCATACTTTTATATCCGATTCCTCGGAATTTGGATTCACTGTATTTTAACTATTGTAAAATTAATATTAATAAATTTGATTTTAACTATCTATACACTGCCGTGCCTAGACCTTATTATAATATAACTATTGGTCTGTAGTGCGCCACCACTAGGGATTCTGTGTGTGTATACTGTCCTCTTAACAGTATACACCAACTCCAATGGCTAGTGTACTTGGCATTCCTAAGTACTTGGCGTCAACCTACTTTTGGCCACTCATAATGCAGACCCTATGCTGAAGTCCCTGTACCATGTTAACCAGGCTGCCCCCACAGGAATCCTACACTATCTGCCTCAAGGTGACTAGAACAGTTATAGCCAAGTGTACCCAAATTTACATCACCCTCTTATGGCACCTAGGGTGTACTGTGCGAAAGGACTGTCTCTCCTGACTACCCCTAGTCTCCAAAAATGCCCATCCTTCTGCAGCACTTGCTTTGAAAGTGTACATACTACTTTCAGTTCTGCTTCGCTGAAAACCTGTCCTAATTATCTCAGCAGCGCCTCCAACTGTAACCCATGGACCCCACCCAATCGCAGATCGGCCCCCCCTAAGGTGTTCTGAGATCTGGCTACATGTCTTAGTGTGGTGCATACCTGCAGGCAACAGGAGGGCCTGAGTCTCCCGCAATGACATGGGGGAACAACAGGACAGGTTACTGGGGTGGATGCCTTCGTTCTTCTTCAATGGTGCAGCGCCTCCATCTGTAGTAAGCCCCAGGGATACGGGGTGAAATCCCTACCACAGAATCCCCTCCCAGGGATGAGAGATTTCAGTCTCACAATAGATCCTTTTAATAGCAGACTCTTTATTCAGTCTCCAGCATCAACAGCAGCAACTGTTAGGTACTATTAATATACACAGCCTACTAGCTGTTCTCCCTTAGGATGGTCCCTGCCTCCACTCTGGACTCAGGGCCATCCAGAGTGGGACTAGCTCTTCCTTCACCCCCTAAGCAGGGTGAGAGGTATTTGGTCCACCTCACTAGCTCCTATCAGCTCTACTCATGGGCTGCTCACTCTCCTCTCCTCACTAGCTAACTCATAACTTGTCAGAACACTTGTTCCAGACTTGTCACACTAAATAGGAAGTGACACTGCTCTTTGTAGCTTCCAGTAGGCACCGTCCCCTGTATTTCTTGATTGGACACAGGGTCAAGTGACCTACCTTCACTTACACAGCACAGTGTCAGAAGTAGGGAAAATCCATGATTACTCCTGGCAACCTGCCCTTAACAGGGATTATGTCAGGAGGAGGATAGAAATATAGCCCCTAATCTTACCAGGGCTACATATGTATTCCAGACAGAATCATGCAGTGTCAGTGTCCACTTTGTAGCTACTTTACTACTGTCCCGGCTTATAAAGGCAAGAAAGAAATCAGTAGTATAATGTGTCAGTGATTAACAAAGGTACAGTACATCATGAGTACATATTTAATCATCAATTGCTGGCGATCAGTGACATTTCAACATTTAAACTGGGGATGTTTCATGATGTGTTCTTTATCATTTATTTTAGGGGAAGAAATGACATGTCCATGTGAAAGAGAAGAGGGCAATTGAACGTGCTAATAATTGACAGAAGCTGGACCTACAGTATGAGCAGTCCATTTTGCAACTACTGGCTTGGGAAATGTTAAAAATGTTAAAATGTTAAAATGTTTGTGTGTGTAGCCACAGTACTGCATCTTCTAGATTGTCACTACTGTTCCCAGTAAGGATTAAGTTTTACTTATTTTCTGTGATATTAAAATTACAATACTGTATTGTTTGAGAATGGTATTACTGGAGGGAGGTTGTGTGACTGTTTAGATGTATACATTTCAAAGAAGTCCTGGGACGCATAGCGACATTGTATAGCATCTAAAGAAATTGCATCTTAAAGTGAGAATCTATACGTGAATACAAATGTAGTTAAATGTATTGCCATTGGGGGTGCCGTGAAGTGTGGCGTGACACTTGATGAACACATTGTTTTCCACACCTCATCCGCGGCTTAGCTACAGTCAGACAGAATAATTATTTGTGTGGTTATTTATGTTATTTTAGTTCATCACACAGCTTGCAGGTGGTGCACTGAATAACTTCGCCTATGATGCTTGGTATCTCACATATCTGTGCCCCTGAATATTACAGGACTGTACAGTTGGAGCCCCACAGGTGTCTCAATACAACATACAATGTAGACATGTCTCACTTTAAATTGACTTTCTTTGTTTAATGGCCCTGTATTTCTCTACTGTAGCAGTATCACACTGTATTCAAATCACTATGCATTAACCAAATTTGCCTCAGTCTGTCTGTACATGGCATGGAACATGGAATTTATTAAACCTGGCTGCAGCTATGCTTATGTAGCGCACTTTCCCCCACCCTCTGGGAGATGTGTGGCTACATTGTGTGAATGCGGTGCAATGCCTGCTGGTGCCCAGGAGGTCTGAGCCTCCGCTTCTGAGAACCTGGGGTGTACCTGAGTGATGCTCAGTAGCGCCTCCACCTGTACGGGCTTCTACTGTGTAGAATGACCTCATTACAGGACAAATAAGAAATACACACGTGGTACAGTATAACGGAACAGGTTTACTATGTGCAGATAAATATGATATACAGCCTACCCACCAGGCCACGCACGCCCGTATCTTCCCACAGTCCCTAGGTGCCCTTGTGCACCCAACCAACCCGGTGTCCACAAAGGCAGTGCCCCACTCAATGTGTGGTACAGGGTTGTTCACTATAGTGTTTGTTGGTGCACGTGATAAGTTGGGTACCTGCTGGGGCTCCGTGCACCTGGGCGTGCTGAAGTCGTGTTGATGGATTCACAGATCTAAGATGTCCTCCGCGAAGCTTCCGCCTCTACGTTGGTTGGGTCCCGCATGGAGTGTACCACCGTTTGCAATGTATTTTTGTTGTAGGTGTCTGGTCCCAGATCACCTAAGGCCAGGAATCAGCCACGGCCTGGCTGGGTCCCTCACTCTGGTTCTACAGGGGCAGTGTCCCTATCTATGGGCCTGTCTCTGCAGCAACCACAAGCTGAGGGGTGTCGGAGACTAGCTTGGGCCTAATGGGGGTCTCTGGCCTAATGCAGGTGCCACAGACACCTGCACACACACCCCCTACCCTAATGGCCTCCCAGCTCCAACTGGCGTGGTATTCACAGTGCGCAAAATGTATTTCATTGCAAGCAGGGGAGTTCCAGAGCCCTATTGGCTAGAATGCACCATGTAACCCTGGTCCTTGAGGCTCATGGGACATGTAGTCCCCATAAAAAGTCTTTCCTATGGGCTGCCGCTTTGCGTGCTTACACTGCGCATAAAGTGAGTTGCCCAAGGTCACAAGGAGCCGACACCGGGAATTGAGCCAGGTTCCCCTGTTTCAAGCTCAGTGCCAGTCAGTGTCTTTACTCACTGATTTAATAACTAAAAACATTTTAAACTTTTTACTACTAGCTTCTTTTTTATGAATATTTTTTCATTTGAAATATTTTAAAAGTATTAACTGAAATAAAAACATTGTAACTGCAAAGCATTGTATTTTTTTTTACATATTTTAAATGGAGTGGGCACATAGACACATAAACATAAATATACTTTTATACTATTTATTTATAAAATATTTTACCAAGAAGTAATACATTGAGAGTTACCTCTCGTTTTCAAGTATGTCCTGGGACTTTAACTGAAATAAGAGCATTATAACAGCAACACATTGTAAATGCAATTGGCTTTTTTTGTTGTTGCAGTATTTACATGTATTGAGTGCTGACATTAGTGATGTGGGATTTGGCCACAATACTAACACAACTTGTTCACATTATCGACTGCGTACCATATATAGACAAAGCAGATCCCCTTCCCCCACTTCCTGGTTAAATTGTACCAAATGAACCCCACCCGACTAAATAACAGTGGCAAAGATCCCATCTGATTTTTCAACCTCTCTCTCATGTGAAGACAACCCCCCCCCCCACCGACTCCTTTCCTCTGAAATGTAAATTCCAATTGAAAGACACGCATACAGATGTAACATCATGGTTTATTGTGTAGTAGGCATGGGATCTGCCATGGGAACGGTCCTAGCACCCATGACTGCTTACCGAGTTACAGGCCCGAGTATGGGGTGCCGATAACTCTGCCATGTTTAAATGTTCCGCGTCACATGACCGGACATTTAAACAATGCAAGAGATATGGCACCCCTTACCGGGGCCTGTAACTCAGGAAGCAGGGGGTCCCTGAGACTGAACTGAATGTGGTTCAGCTCCGGAGACCCCCTGCTTCAATACTGTGTTATTAAAATAAAATAAAAGCAGCTTCATTAACTTAGCAGCCAGCCACAAAGGAAATGAAGGGTTTAAACCAGAGTACCTTGTGTATTGGGGGTATAGGGAGTGAGTAAAGGGGGTAGTTGCCCCAGGGTGGGTGGTTAGGAGTACGGGAAGGTTGCGGGAGGGGATAACCCCTTCATTACCTTAGCAGTAGTAACCACTAAGGTAATGAAGTGGTTAACCCCTCCTACTTCCCACCCAGGAGGCCTAACCACCCACCATTGGGCAACTACCCCCTTCATCTACCCACTGTACCCCAAAAAACATTAACATACAATACAAACACCAATACACCAATTGATTGCTAGTGTGGTTAACTATGCCCTAAATAGGAGCAAAGATAACCACAATGGACATAAAAGGGCACCCTAATACCCACCCCTTTTACCCCCAACAATCCACCCCAACACATACAGTACAGTAATAGGCAAAATCCCGCTTAGACAGACAGGGAAGATTTAGCTATTGTTACCAGAGATAGATAAATACCCAAGAACCCATTACTGTGCACTCTACTATATTTAGAATGATGTTGGTTGTCAGATGTCAACGAGACTGGCTTTGGGGTAGGTCACTGTGTAAACCAGATGGATGAACATGTAGTTGCCCCTAATATATAGACTAGAAATAATGGTAATTTTAAAATACTTTATTCAAACTTATAGCATACAATAAATGGGGGTATATTGACACATATTTAAACTAAGATACTGTACAAACTCTGAATTAAAGGTGATAATTTATAACGTCTGGGTGACTGCCTAGTGATCCATTATTTTGTTCACTGAATTAATTCTTAGGCAGATTTTATACCTTAATAAGCTCAGTGTGTATGAACCACCTGTGTGAGTGTCTGAGAGACTTGAACACAAAGATTGTTGATATAAAAGTTCACTTAGCAACCACTTATTCCAAATCTAGGTATCCCACATTCCACCTATGTTGGTGGTCACGGAAGAGATATCTGCAAACCAATAGATTGATAGCTGTTGATTGATAGCTATCTTGCAAGCTTAGGGCTAAGCTGGTGTCTGTTGTTATAAGCACTACTTGTAGCCGCTTAACTTAGCATAAAATATAGTACTTATGACCTGATTTAGACTGTTACATGCCATGCTGTACAGTATCATTTTCCACACTAATTATTGGCAAGACAACACACTTCTGCTATGTGATGCAAGCAGGGGATTGCTATTAGGTAGCCGCATTAGATGGTGAGATTTGGAAGTAGCATTTATCAGGTGTCACCGTTCATACTGAAGGCACTACCACATCGAGCACATTGTTTACTCTTAGAGGAGTGGTCCATTCGCCTTGCACAGTGACTTTTGCTGATTAACTTGATTGGACCCCTGACTCTTATAGATTGTATTTGCCTTTATGAAAGCTGTATACCTCTGATAAGTGTAGAAGCATGAGACTGCAGAAATATAAATGATTTAGACTGTGTAGTGTGTACCGGGACCTAGATTTAAGGTCCGAACACCTGTTGTGGATGTCAAGATAGTAATAACATATCTTCTAAATTCCCGTTGCGGGCGTCATGGGATTCCTTAACTGCCTTTAAGGTTGGTATAGGAGTCTTTAACTAAAACGGATGATCACTACTATATTAAGTATAGTTTTTACTTGTCATGAGTGATTTAATAAATATTGTCCATTTTGTTACGCTGCATTAGCGTGAGGATCACTGCCATATTGAGTATAATTTTTACTCGTTATGGAGCGGTTGAGTGATACTGTTTGCTTGTTTAAGCTATTTCAGTATATCAATATATAGATTCTAATAGCCAGGTTAGGTATAATTGCCATTACTAAGTGCTCACTGTCATCCATTGTTAATTAACAGTGATATTGGAGCACCGCCGGCTAAACCCTGCTGCAGTTGTTTCTATTGCTTAGACTACCTTCGGAATGACGTCATCATGCAACTCACATTCAAAATAAAACATTATCCAGCCAGCATATAGTAAATAAAAGTTATACTTAACCCTGCCAGAATGAAGGCTGTCCTTGTACCCCTTGTTTTCAGTGGGCACCGACAGTAAAATAAAAAAACTAACTACTGGCTTGTAATCCCTTAATCACCTTAGTGATTATTAACCGCTGTGGTAATTAATGGGTTAACCCCCCAGATCCTATCCACCCATAGGCCTAACCACCCTCCCCAGGGCAACTACCCCCACCCCCTCTAAGCATTGATTGTCACAATGGTAAACCATGCCCACAATATTGGCATGGAATTCCACAATGGCACTGAATGGGCAAGCTAAATGATCGGTAGTTGCTTATTAGTTGCAATGGTTACCAATCCCTTTATAAAGGCACTGCTGTGTTGCTTAAAACATTCTACCCTGACAAAATGCATATGGGTATGCTCTAAGATGTGAGATCTAATGGTATCCTGTTAAGCAGAGTGTTTGAGGACACAGGACTGAGACAGTAGGATGAAGTACATGCAAGCGAGTGAAACGCAGCACTCTGGAATGCGACAACGACTTGTGACATCTAAGGATAGGGGGTGCCTACCTGAAAGTCATTGGGGCAAGGTCAACTTGGAGCCCTAGAGCAGATATATTTGTTATTTATAGATAAGAAAATATTTGAGTGTTGTTTGTGAGTGCTGTCTCGTATTTTTATCTTTTATTCTCTTTTGATAATAAATAATGCACCACAAAGTTTGCTTTTTTTCTATTTGCTTTTTAGATGTTAATTTTTAAATTTACACTGATTAAACAGCTTGGGGTGAGCTATCTGACAATTCGTAATCCACATGGCTTTGTGCATGATCTGAGTTTAATTTCTTTAAGTTTTGATGATGGAATCTTTATGGGGACTGTGCTAGCTGAAAAAAAACTTGTGAAAAGCACACTTAACTCTATAGTAGCTGATTTCCATGACAATGGAATAAATTAATAATGGATATGATAACCCGTACCGACACTTGATGCATGTGCCCCATAACGATGACAATGACATATAAAATGTAAATATTCTGAAGAGATTGCAATCTAATTTTGGTGCCTGAGGCACGGGGGTAAAGTGAGTTGCCCAAGGTCATGAAGAGGGCTGGCACAAGGATGTTAACTGGGGCTGTCACAAACTGTGTTCTTAACACTAAGTTACTCTTTCAGCAATAAATGTGGGAACGCTTACAACGTGAAAAAATGAAACCGAGTATTTAAAAAAAACTGTGAAATGTTCATTGGTTACTGTTCAACCTACTCACTTCAAATGTGACATTTACATATTGTGTAGGAGCAGTCAGGTCAAAAATAATCAAATTACTGATATTTGAATATAATCTATCAGATTTATTATTTAATGTTTGGCCCTCAAAGAATGATATACAATTATAGTTTGATATTGATGATGGCTTTTTCTTTATTAGGATTTATTAGACAGCTTATTATCATTTAAACATTTGGTAGTCAACCGACATGGCCCAGATGCACTAAACTCTGTTATGCTATAAAGCACTGTTCTCCTTCCGTCCCCCCCCCCACCCCCCACCCCCCAGTGGGAGATACACAGCTTCTGCTACCTTGTGTGTGGTGCGAGTGCCTGTTAGGGTCAGGAGAGCTGAGTTTGATCTGCGGTGTAGTGGAGACCAGGACAGGCTTAGGTTCTTTCTCTGAGCTTCTTCTCAGTATGCTTAGTGCCCCCAGCAGTAGTGGGCTCCAGGGTGCTCGGAGATCAGCCCCACTATTGCATGCTTCTTCCCTCCTGCCCAGGGACTGACACTTAGACAGGAGTATGATGAACAAGGGTCTTTATTCGGCAATCACTGCAGATGTTCTTCATACAGCGGTACAGGCCTCTGGATGATGCTTGCCCCAAATATTACAGAGCATCTGTTGGTATAGTCAGATGTTCCCCCAGCACCAGGGGCTGGAGGTGAGCACGCTCATCCCGCGATTGGAGAGGCTCTTAGCCCTACTGCTCTCTTCCTCATCCAGAGCAGGACTGAGTAAATTTGACACTGCCTCTCATCAGAAAGCATAAGGGGCGGGCTCATGGGCTATACCTATCCCTATACCTATGAGTCACCAACTTCTGCCCATCAGAGAGGAGCATGAAGGGGGTTACAAGCCCACAGAATAAACCCCTTAAAGCCTGTAGCTAGCAGGACTTACATAACAGGGAGGGAAAAGAGGCAGAAAAGACATACCCAGTTACAGCTATTTAACCCAGGGGTGCGCAAACTGGGATTACAGTATCTGCAGGGGGCGCGGCAGTTACTGAGGCCCCACGCTCTTCCAGAAGGCATTTAAATTAAATGCCGGGGAATCGGCGAAGACCTGTGTAACCACTTACCTTGGCTCAGAAGGCTTCCGGTGATGTGTCACCATGGCAACGCAACATCAAATGTAAATGCAGGGTCATGTGATGTCACGTTGTAATGTGATGTCAGAACACAGGAGCCGAGGTAAGGATAGTTGGGCGAGGAGGGGGGGATAGCCGGAAGAGGGGTGCAATAAGGGTGCAAGGGTAAAAGATTGTGCACCCCTGATTTAACCCATCAAGGAATATGGGTTTTGGAGGAGAGAATAATATCTCAGGATCTGGAGGGAGCTACTGTGATGTCACATTAATGTAAGGCATCAATTAATGTCAGGTTATTTGAAGCTAACGCTAGACAGTGATAACTTATCCTGATGTTAACCCTATGCTAATGAGTAAACAATGGCTATTGTTTTTTCATATAATTAGCTCAGTGGATTTGAGTTAAAATCAGAGAAAATAACGTCTGTTACTAATTTAGTTAAAAACAGGGGACGAAACAGGAACCCCCATCAGGTAAAGAAATAAAGGGGAAATTGAAACCCTTGGCGTCAGTGGGGAAGAAATAATATGCCACCACAAAGGAAACGACAAGGGCGGTGGTACAGTACATTTCTCAGAGACTAATAAAAGTCAAAACATAGAGAAAAAGACTAAGAAGAAAAAGGAGTACTCAAAAAAACCTCAGTACCCATATTAAATTATTAGTTAATTTTTTTTTTTTTTAAATATAAAGATGGATTTTATTAGAAAAAGTATTGATTTTGGCCCCAAGTTAATCGGACACACTTGATTTAGATCTCTAGCCTTCACACAACAAAACCTGCAAACGTTTTCTTAAGGAGTAGGATTGCTGATGAAGATATAAAGATACAAATCATGGAGAGAGGGAAAAAAAAAAAAAACACGTTATAACATCAGCATTATAGTTTTCAAATATCCATGATAATATTCAAAAGGTTTAAATAACCTGCGATGAGTAATTGGTTTTTTTTTTTTCAATCTTTTTTTCTTTTATTGAAGACAGATGAGTAATGGTACATACAGGGGTTACATTGGTATAACATTGTACATTTTTGGGATAGTTGAACTTGATTGTAGAGCGCGTAAACAGTCTCAATAAAACATTTTCTCATTTAGTTATAGTAAGAAGCGGGAAGAGGGGGACTCAGGTTGGGGGAGATAGATGGGAACGACATAAGAAGGGGGGTGGGGGTGGGGGTAAACTGGGGGAGGTGGGAGGGGGACGGTGGGTTGTGTTCGGGTTCTCCTCTCTCATCTTTAGTGTTAGGGGGGGAGGGGTGGGGGGAAAGGGGACAGGTCATGTTTTCTCACTCTGTTTGACTTTTTCGTCGGGGAGTTGTTTGCCTTTGAGCTTATCCAGGGTTCCCAGGTATTGTAAAATTGTGGCATTTTTTGTTTGAGCATTGCTGTTAATTTTTCCATGTTCATGACTACGTTTATTCTGTTTACTACTGCTCTTCTGGAGGGAGCTTTCAGCTGTTTCCAGGATGCTGCCACCGAGCATCTTGCTGCCGTGAGTATGGCCGACATCAGCCTGGATGTGGGGGCCGGGATGTCCTCTATTGGGCTGCCCAGCACATATGTCAGAGGGTCCAGTGGGACTTCCAGGCCCAGGATCTCGTCCAGCAATCTCTGGACTCTGGACCAGAATTTCTGGATCTCAGGACATGTCCACCATATGTGGGCCATGTCTCCTTTTTGACCACATCCTCTCCAGCACAAATCAGGTGTGCCGGGGAAGATCTGGCTCAATCTACTCGGGGTCAGGTACCAGTGAAATAATATTTTGTAAATATTTTCTTTTGTTGCCGAGCAAATTGAGGTTTTGGGGGCTGCCTCCCAGATGTCCTCCCAGTCTTCAAGATCTAATAGTATGCCCAGGTCTATACACCATTTTTGCATATAAGCATGTGTGGGCGAGGGGAGGGAGTTTTCGATTATACCGTAAATTGATGTAATTAGCCCTTTCTGGTATTCTCTCACTTGGCAGAGGGACTCAAATTTGGTTAGGGGGGGGAATTTTGAGGTCGGGGATAGAGCTCTGAGGAAATGTCTTACCTGTAAGAATGCAAAAATGGGGAAATGGGGGGCCGTTAGTTTGTTTTTGAGCTCCTGGAAGGACAGAGCTTCATTATTCTCTAGAAGATCCGCCAACGTGCTAATATGGAGGTCCTGAAATAGACCAATTTGGGCTTGGGTGCATCCTGGAGGGAATTCAGGGTTCCCAAGTAAAGGGGTGAGTTGGGAGGGGATTGAAGTTAGGCCATATTTCCCTCTGTTTTTGGACCAAATAGACCACGTGCATTTCATTGCTCCTAGTTCAAATTTCTGGGGAGGTTTTTCTTTATATTCTGGGGACCATAGCAATACTGGGAGGGGTACAGGGGATACATAGCTAGCCTCCATTTCCAACCAGCAGGCTGTACTCGGGGGATTATTCCATACTACTGCTTGTCTGAGCTGAGCCGCTTGGTAGTACCTGACCACGTCTGGCACTCCCAGTCCGCCTCTTGTCTTTGCTGCCATGAGCACCGACCTCGGGACTCTGGGTTTTCTTTGCTTCCATATAAACTGCATTATCTGCTTTTGTATATTTCTCAGCTCAGCTAGCGGTATTGGGATAGGGAGGGTTTGAAAATAATATAACAGGCGGGGTAGAATATTCATTTTGGCGGAGACGATTCTGCCAAACCAGGAAATCTGGTATGTATTCCAAGTCTCAAGATCTCTTTTAATTTGACTAAATAGAGGGGGATAATTAGTTTTATATAGCATGGAATACATTTTAGTAATTTTTATCCCTAAATATTTTATATGGGACGAGTTCCATCTATATTTGTAATTCGATTGGAGGAGTTTCCATGTGGTTTCGGTAAGGGATATATTCAAGGCCTCAGATTTGTCCCTGTTTATCTTATAGTCTGATGCCTGACTAAATTGATCTAGTAATTTGTGGAGGTTGGGAAGGGAGATATGTGGGTTAGTTAGGGTCAGAATAACGTCGTCCGCGAAAAGGGATATTTTATAATTTTTGTCGGCTATGGTTATGCCTGATATATTCGGGTCTGCTCTAACTTGGGCCACCAGGGGTTCAATTGAAATTGCGAAGAGCAAGGGGGATAGGGGACAGCCCTGCCTGGTTCCGTTTCTGATGTGTATCGGACTGGATTGTCCTCCTGGCAATTATTAGTTAATTTTTAAATAGAAAAATACAAGATGGCACCACTAGACAAAAAACCTTTGAAACCATAGAAAAGGTGTCATCATACCTCTTCACGGACATAACAACCATAAAGTGCATGATGAAATACAATCAAACATATATGTACAACATGAGACAATTCATGAATTGGAGGGAACCTAGTCCCATCAAAATATTTGAAAAAGGTGCAATTATAAAGTCATGAGAAGTCCTGAATGCAGACAAACCCAAAACTGTGCATATAAAAAGAGTAACATGAGCAGATGCAAGCCAGGAAAATTTAATTAGGTGACCTAAAAATATTTGCCCTGATTTTATGGAACTTAGTTCATCTGGGCCATGGTTCTGAAAGGTAGCCAGACATAAAAACATTAGAGATGTGTAGGTCATCACTAATGTTTCATCTAGCAATGAGACAATGGCCCCAGTTAAAGCATTTAGGCATAAAACCTTTCATGGCTAATTTAATTAAAGATGTTCAGCCCCCATATTTTATGTACTGTAGTTCTCTGAGAACCATTCACTTAACTTAGTAATTAATGGGGGTTATATGTTTGATGATTATAATATATGTAAATGCCTTTTTTCTCCGAAATTCCGACCAGCACATGTAGGCCTATTGTAATAGACTCAAAGGCCCATTGTTTATGGTTCTGTAAGAGAGGTTCTGTAAGATATTTAACTCTTTGATTCTTCTGGATATAAGGGGTTAAAATCTGTTTTGAGAGTTTAGTAGTTGGTATAACTGCAGGGTTTTTGCAACATTGTAATGATTATGTATAGTACTGTTTAAAGACCCTGACTCCCAGAGAAGTTAAGTTTCCGGGCTGTCTCTGAAACCTTGCAGGAGGAAAGGTATATAAGTGGGATGTTAGGGAGGTACTCTCTCTATCTGGCTTTCCTTTGCCCCTGTACTAGAATGGCTGCACCTTTTCTCTGTGATTTTACCAGCTAGTTACCAGCATGCGGAGAAACATGACCATGAATTTCACAATCTGAAGGCGGAAGGGCAAGATCCTGCTTCATGACATATGCCCAACTTCATAGAATTTCAGTTTCCTTAGCCTTTCACGGAGATCATTACTGGCCCAGCTCCAAAGTTTACGCTAGCATGCTGAGTAACCTGTATACACAGTGTTACTGCTGCCGGGTGACTTTAACTGTGCATGCAATGTTTTGTATATAATGTGTACCCTGTTCACTTATGTAACTGTATTTGTAACCATGTATTATTTGTCTTAACTCTATGCCCAGGACATACTTGAAAACGAGAGGTAACTCTCAATGTATTACTTTCTGGTAAAATATTTTATAAATAAATAAATAATGACACCGCAGCCCTTATCTGCAGAAGTGTTGATGAAAAGCTATGTATATTAAATAAAGGGAAACAAGAATATATCCAGGCACTCCACTGGTCTTAGTGAAATATAAAATGCATTTATTAAATCAGGATCGACGTTTCGTCCCGCCTTAGACTTTTGTGAAGGTCAAGGGCGTGACCGAGATGTCGATCCTGATTTAATAAACCCATTTTATATTTCACTCTCATCACTAGAGAGCCTGGATATCTCCTTGATTACGCTACACAAATTATCTCTGGTTCACTGGATTTATGAGTACCTGTGACAGATCAACAAAACTGTGAGTGCTCCTTTTCTAGTATATTGACTGTTAGATAAAAGGCCCATGTTTGCAAAGTAAGTGTCTGTGTCCCTGATGTTACCGGCAGCTAAAGTGATGCCAGTTGCAGCATGGTTATAGTTTGTAAAGTATTTTTGTTTATAAAAATGTAATGTCTCATTGTAACCAAATGCTTGTGGGGATTTATTTATTCCTTGTGGAACCTTGTGCATGATAAGTTGTTATAGGTGTAGCCCTGCTTCCTATCGAACGCAGACCACTACCACGTGCTATATAACCTGTAGGCTCACAGGGCCTCTGCCACGGAGAGCCTGGGGTGCTCACAATACCTATGCCTTGGTGCAGCGCCTCCACCTGCGATAGCTTCCGCCCTAGGGGAAGTGGGTCTTATGCACATGAACACACACACGCACAGCAATAACGTAACCAAGATGTTTTACTTATGCAACCAATAACGTAATCACAGGTGCCCCTCTCTAGAGGAGACACTACTACCAGCGTCCTTGGAACGCTCACTCTCCCTCTCCCTCCACCAGGTGATCCCAGCCCGTGTCCAGCTCTCCCTTGGAGTACGTTCCCCACCCCCCTTCAAGTGAGTCAGTGGGTGTATAAGTGTGTGACTGCGCAGCCACCGTGTCCCGGAGTGGTGCACTTGACGTTTTACCTGCCGGGTACTCCTGTACCCGGTTCTGCAACTATCTTCACAAAGGGTCGTCGAGGGCATAGATGACATCACTCATAGATGTCCGGGGCGATCCCACCCAGACACGCTGCGACTTAGTGGCGGGGCCCGTTCCCAGGCCTCCCGCGGTTACAGAACTGTCCTGGTATGACTCGTAGCACAATAAGGGGATACGGAACCTGACTATGGCCAGTCCCTAGCTCCGCTGCACACTACTGGGGCTCAGGGTCTAACTGGGCCTGGGGCATGCGGCCTAGGTAGGGGTGGCAGCCTCCCTACACCGGAGCTCCTTCTTCTTCCTCCGTCAGCTAGCTCTGAACACTCGTGCGTCCCTCCACTTCCTTTTCCTCCCTCCTCCCGTACCTGATTGGTTCTGACGCGTCACGGGGGAAACGCGGGGGCTGCTGGGACCCTATTCCCCTAACTCCCCTCCTCCCCTAGCTCACCTCCTTCGCGGGCTTTTTTCCCGGCCCTGCACATGTGCAACCTGTGGCCGGACCAATTCTACGCTGGCGCCAACCCAACATGGCGGCTCCCTCTTGCGCGGAACCTCCGTTATCGGAGCGTTCCCTAGGTGCACCTCCCCTTCATCCAATTTGGGGAAAAACGGGGTCCTGGCTACATAGGCATTGTCCCTCTTGCAAAGTAATATGTATACCCTCATTGAACAAGTAGTTGAGGTGTGAGATCAGTACTGTAAGTGATTGATAGGGAATTACAATATTCCCTTTGAAAACCAAAAACAAATTCACAGACTAACACAGGAAAATAGAGCTATGATACCTTTCTTTTAACAATGATTAAATATTTTGTTGGAAGTCAGATACACTGGAAAGTTGTTTCAATTATTATTTTACCTAGAGCTTGAGACTGCTGCATTAACTTGATGTGAATGACTGTTAGTTAATGCTCACAGTTAAGTTTATTGAAAATTCACTCAAAGTAGTAATGGCAAATCTTTTAAAAACAATAGAGAGCAACTGCTAGATTTTGTATTTATTAAAATTACCTGCTTTATTTCTCCTGCTTCAAGCACTTCATTGTTTTGTTCCAGTTTCATTTTAAGCATGCATAATCTATTGATATTGAAAAATAAAATCAGTAACTTTCACAACCTTACAATAAATATATGCTTTTTGTGATGGTGCCTGTCACTTTTGCTTGACAGATTCAGGAAGAAAACATGTCACTCAGAAATATTTGGTGGTGTTAAGTGATCTTTCATAAAGGACACATTTAATTAGGTCACTCAGTTAACATAAATTAAAAAGCACACCGATATTTAAATAACCCAGAAATATGTGCGGATGGTAGGGTGAATGAAATCACAATTAATTAAAGCAAGGGAAAAACACGTGTGCATGTAGCTTTCTTAAAAGCATCAAATTGACTTCCGGTTATTGCGCCAAGGGAAAAAGTTGCATAGCGCTAAGCTCCGCTCTCCGCTCTCCGCTCTCTGCTCTCCGCTAGAGATGTGCAATTTTGGGGGGCGAATTTGGATCGGCAGCAGGTCGGCCGGTTACTGTCAGCAGATTAATCTCGAAACGGGTGATTCGCATTTTGCGGAAATTTTATTATTATTATTACCAATTCACTCTGATGATTCTGCAACCTGTGGACGGATTTCTAGATCCAAACCGAGGATTCAGCAATCCGTTGGCGGATTCTTAAGAATCCGCCAACGGATTGCTGAATCTGTGGAATGGATTCTACAAAAAATTTCCACGGGCTGTATCCAATGGCGGTTTTGGATGAATCCGCATGCTTAATACCGACCAAATCCGTTTGCGGATTTTACACAGCAAAACAGATTTTGAGGGGAAATGCGAGAAAATCTGGGAAACAGATTTGGGCAGATTTTCCATCTCTACTCCCCAGTACAAAACCCCTTAAGACCAGCAAAAATTAGCAGCAAACAAGAATCAGAGTCATTTGTGATCTCTCCAAAATCCGTTGAAGTTTCGCTGTATGTATAGCTACTTCCCCAGGTAGACCCGCAAGGTAATGAAACAGCAGAGGCAAGTCAAGGTGGATAGAAGGAGAGAAAGCTCAAAAATTGCAGACCGGCAACACGAGTCAGGTATGTCCTGTAATTACACTACCAGAGCAGATCTCCATATTAACAGCCAATGAATTGACTACAAAACACTAGCTAAAGCAGTGGCCAAAGAATGAATGCCAAAGTTTGAACAAAATACAGAGAAAATACAAAAATATAAAGATGATCTAAAAGGGGAGCTCACCACTCAGGAAGGTGGAAGTGGAGAACTGCATAGGTTCAGTAGAAGATCATATTTCAGAAGTTCAGCAGTACCTAGAAGAACTGGAAAAAGAACAGGATACTAGAAGATAAATTAGGCGATTTAGAAAACTGGTCACGACGCAATCATCTGAAAATAATAGGAGTCCCAGAAAGTCTGAAACAACCACAACTGCACGATTTTTGGGCAAAATGGCTAATGAAGACTCTAGGACATGGCCCAGATGACATACTATACCTATTCAAATTGAAAGTGTTTACAGGTTGGGCATGCAACGAGTAGAGCACAATACCAGACAGAGACCGCTGATAGCACGCATATTCAATTTTGCAGGCAAACATAAATTGTTGAAAGCTTACAAAGAGACAGAAGGTATATCATGTGAAGGAAAAAAGATCATGATATTTGAAGATTATTCCATCATAGTATCCCAAAAGAGAAACAATTTATAACATATATTGCTCTAACATACTGTGACAGGGTAGTTTCACTGCCTAATTTCTTAGCAGTTGTTGCTGTTGAGTCCTGCGCTGAGCTGATTAAATCTCAGTGTGAAGTAATTAGTCAGAATTTAGCTGCATCATTAACAGGGATTAAGCCCAGGAACTTGTTGAAGTCTGTGGCTTACCCATGAACAGGGGTGTAGCTACAGCCCGGGCAAAGCCTGGAGATCTGCGCTCTTAGGGGGCCCACTCTTCCCCCCTCCCCCCCCCCCCCATCAGAGGCCCACCTGTCTCTCTTCAGATAGACAGGCTGGGGCGGTAGGAGGAGAGCGGAGGTTGGAGGAGATCAGAGGCGGATGCCGGCTGCGGTATGTGGGGCTGATCACATTAGATCAGCTTTATCAAGTTGGAGGGAGGAGGAGAGAATGGCTGTCTGGCTTCTTAACCATTGAAGATTCTGGGCAGCACGTGGCACTGCTGGGGGTTCCGTGTGTCTGTTAATAAGTGTGTGTTTCTGTGTTGGTGTGTCTGTGTCTGTGTTGGTAAGTGTGTGTCTATGTTGGTGTGTGTGTATGTGTGTCTGTCTGTGTGTACTGCTTTATGATATTTTGTATATACCCTGAATGTAAGCTTTTTTTGTGTTCCACATTTTAAGGCTGAATAAAAAGACTACACTCAGAACCCCCACATGTTGTTACGTACTCACTGCAAGATATATTGTGTGAAGTAAGATACTGAGCATCCCATGCATCCGACGGACCACACACACAAAAAAACGATTTTTTAAAAAAGGCATTTCTGCAGGAAACGGACAACTGCTGCAGCAGCAAGCCCAGCTCCTTTCCCAGCAGCAGGCAGTGGAGGATGAAAAACAGACCAGGAATGCATAATGAGATCGCAAAATTTTGTGAGGCATGTCCTGAATTCAAGCTAACCAGCACAAAGGGACAAAAAAAATCCCCCTTGATTCCTTTACCCTTGGATTTGGTTCTCTCTGAGAGGATTGGGGTAGACCTGGTAAGACCACTAGAACCCTCTTTAAAAGGACACAGGTTTATTCTGGTAATAGTTGACTATGCCACAAGATACCCATAGATATTCCCCCTGAGGACAGCAACTGCTAAGCAGGTGGCCACCAAGTTGTTGGAACTATTCTCACGGGTCGGATTACCCTAGAGATCCATCGGCCATTATCTGATTATTTCTCGGAGCAGTTTTAGTATGTCTGCTGTATTCCACATGGCATTCACTCGTTAATCTTCCATGAAGGCTGTCAATTACACCTCTGTTTACCATTGTTGATTTCCTTGATTACCTGGATTCTGATTCTGTTTGGGTGCACTTGTGAGTGTATCCGCCAGGTGGAAAAAGTGAATCCCTTTGCATAAGAGATTACCCTCAATAGGGAAGGTGGCTGGGGCTCTAATAGGTGGGATACACTAAAAAAGAATCCCTTTGCATAGACTATACAGTTAATAGTGGGTAGTCAATGTGCAGGTGTTTAAAAACCATATAAAAAGAGTGTCCACTACAGTGATCCATTGTAAATTGACCTTGGTCACTGAAGAGCTATCAAATGTAGGCGTTTCATAATTAAAATCTCAAAACAGAATGTGTGGACATTATTCTACATTGCTATGTAAAGAAAAAAAGAAAGCGCACAACCTTCCATAGTGTAAAATAGTAAATTATATTACAAATATTTAAGTGATAATATTATGCACGTACAGCAACAATAATTTAGTTGGACAGGGAATGTTTAAGGTACATGTTACCGCTCCGATGGTATAACAAAATTGTGAAACCAGAGAAACATGGCGAAACCAGAGTCTGAAATAATGTATCCTAGAAATGTGGTAGAAGTCTGATGAAACTGGCAATTCTCCAATTTTGCATAAAGACGGTTTTCACGAAGATGAGATAAGACCATCTTAGTGTGTTTGATATGTTCAGAGAGAGATTTAGAAAAGATTAGAATATCATCAAGATAGACGATAACTAAAAGGTTTAGAAGGTCTCGAAAAATCTCGTTAACAAATTCTTGAAACACGGCTGGGGCATTACAGAGCCCAAAGGGCATGACTAAATACTCGTAATGGCCGTCTCTGGTATTAAAGGCCATCTTCCACTCGTCGCCCTGTCTTATCCGTACAAGATTATAAGCACCACGCAAATCTAATTTCGAAAAAATGGTGGCTCTTTGGAGATGATAAAAAAGCTCGGAGATTAGGGGAAGTGGGTAGCGGTTCTTTAAGGTTATCTTGTTTAACCCCCTATAGTCTATGCAAGGGCGAAGAGAACCATCCTTTTTCTTAACGAAGAAAAACCCTGCTCCGGCTGGGGATGAGTAATTGCGAATGACACCTTTCTTTAAATTCTCTTGAATATATTCCTACATGGCTTTGGTTTCAGGTAGAGACAGGGGATAAGATTTACCTCTGGGTAAGACGGAACCTGGCAAGAGATCAATAGGACAGTCGAAAGGGCGATGAGGGGGAAGAACTTCGAATCGTACTTTATCGAACACATCCTTGAATTCAGCATAGACTTCGGCTACAACACACTTATCTTCTTAAGGAGTAATTAGGCTGCAGATTTGTTGAGAAGAGTTTAAGCAAGTCCCGGGGGGCTCCATTTGGTGGGTTCTTTATCAGTCCAATCAAGTTGCGGATTATGTTGCTGTAACCACGGCAGTCCTAGAATTACCTTAACGGATGAAGTATGAATGACATCCAGGGAAATATCCTAGATAACCAGTGGCTTCCCAGCTGCATGGGTTCTGGATCATCAAGAGGCGGCGGATCTGTGGGAGAAAAATGAAACGCCAGTGATTTGGGCGGAAGCGACCAAGGGCGAGAATGTTTGGCCTTTCTCTCCTAAAGACATTAGTCCACTCTAATGCAGGCAGCAATAAGTTCTTCCAAGTTAGCAGGGTGTTCTTGAGCAGCTAGTTCACCCTTAAGAGAGTCAGATAAACCTTGCCAAAAGACGTCCAACAGAGCCTCGTTGTTCCAGCCTGTTTCAGTTGCTATTGTATGAAATTCCAGAGCGTAACGAGCGACTGGGCGTGACCCCTGGGAAAGGTGAAATAGAGAAGTTGCAGCAGTCACTTTACGGCCTGGGGTTTCAAAGACACGTCTGAATTCCATAGTGAAGTGGTCGAGATTCTGTATCAGCTCAGGCCTCTGTTCCCAGATGGGGGAAGCCCATGCCAGAGCATATCCAGAAAGTAGAGTGATTATGTATGCCACTTTAGATATTGCAGAGAGAAAGAGAGAAGGGGTTAACTCGAATTGAATAGCACATTGGTTAAGGAAACCCTGACACCCATGATGATCCCCAGAGTAGCGATTAGGAGTAGGCAAATGGGGTTCAGCAGAAGGATTGGTGTCTGGTGATGACAAAAAGTAAGAGCCCCAAAAGATTGCGCAGGGGCAGAAACATGAGTCTCTAGTTGGGAGAATCTGTCCACAACTGAGAACAAGGCCCGACCCACCTCAGTGGGGTCCACGTTTGTGGGGCTGAGCATACTGTAACGTTGTGCTCACCACAAAGAAGGCGGGACCCCAGTACTGAGGTGGGAATGGGTATAACGCCACCACAGCCATGGGGGCACATCTGGAGTGCGGATGATTGGGCAGCCGCGTCAGGATTGGAGAGAGTAGGTTTGTTAGGTACTTGCCGAGGTCAGAGGTAGGAGCCGGTAGAATGGTCAGTGTCCGTTTAGCCATGGTAAAGGGTGGAGCCAGTATGAGCGTAGAGGTCCATTTGCCGTGGTCAGGATTGGAGAGATGCGGAAGGTCAGAGGTAAGCCGGGTCGATAAGCAAGAAGTGCGGAGTCCTAGGAGATAGCTGGGTCTGTACACAGGAGATCAATCTGAAATCAAGGCAGCAGGGGACAAGACAAGGCAGGACAAGGAACCAGGAAGTGGGAGAACAGCACTAACTGGAACTATGCTCAGCCAAAGTGCGAGTGGCACAGCTGAGCATATATAGGAGAGCATGACCAATGAGAGAGGGGGCGGAGTGGAGGCGCGGAGGAACAGATAGGTGGAGAGACACAGGAGACTGGTGGGCATAATAAAGAGAGTTGACAAGCAGCTTGGGAGGGGTGCATACATGTTAAGTGTGCGCACCGCGAGACGTTGATGCGCGTCACAAGCGGGGGGCCGAGCCAGACTCCACGACATCAGAAAAGCTCCTGCGGGAGCGCGCGCGCTGTAAGATCAGCAGGGTTGCGCAAAACATCAGGTAAGGAAGGAGTGAACCATGGGGGTTGTGCCCCGCAATTCCTTACACTCCCATGGCTGCAACTTCCCAATCCACATATCGATGGTTTGGCAAGGATCCTGTTCTGTGGAGACCCTCTGCTCCAAGAACTGTACGGTGTCCTCCAAAAGCATCTGTGGGGTCACTAATCCCAAAGAAGTAAAGGTAAAATTGCCTGAGGTCTACGCCGTATTCCGCAACGTATTTGATGAAGCCAAGTCTGAGGTCTTACCCACGCATCGTCCTTTCGATTGTCCAATTGATTTGCTTCCTGGCTCAGTAACTCCCAGGGGAACTTCTTATCCACTTTATCTTCCCGAGACTAAAGCTATGAGGGAGTATATCCATGAAAATTTACAAAGGGGTTTTATTCGTAAATCTTCTTCTTCTCCAGCCAGTGCAGGTTTCTTTTTTGTGAAGTAAAAAGATGGGTCACTACGACCCTGTATTGACTACAGAGGCCATAACAAGATCACCATTAAAAACAGCTATCCTTTACCATTGATTACAGAACTCTTCGATCGCCTCCAAGGAGCCAACATCTTTACTAAATTGGATCTTCGTGGGGCCTACAATTTGGTAAGGATTCGGCGATGAATGGAAAACGGCTTTCAATACCCGTGACGGCCTCCATGAATACCTCATCATGCCCTTCAGTCTCTGTTATGCCCCTACCATCTTCCAAGACTTTGTTAACGAGATTTTCAGAGATCTGCTCAATCAGATTGTGGTCATTTATCTGGACAACATAAGGATCTTTTCCAAATCCTCACAGGAACATGTCAGTCATGTTAAACATGAAATTCTATGCCTACGGGAAAACCATGTGTTTGCCAATCTGGAAAAGAGTCACTTCCATCAAACTTTCACAACTTTCCTGGGATATATCATTTCTAACACGTGTCTCACCATGGATCCAGCTAAGGTAAAGTCGGTTCTTGATTGGCCTCATCCCACCAGCCTCAAGGCTGTACAGCGCTACCTGGGGTTTGCGAATTATTACCGCAGGTTTATTCAAAATTTCTCCACAGCGGTCTCATGGTCAACGGCAGCTAATCAAGCTTTTGATCACATAAAGACTGCCTTCGTTTCAGCACCCATCCTTATCCATCCAGACCCCAAGCTACCGTTCACCTTGGAGGTAGATGCGTCGGACGTCGGAGCCAGTGCTATTCTCTCTCAGAGGAAGAACTCTAAAGCCAGACTTTTCGAAAAAAAAATTCTCCAGCGGAACAAATTTATGACGTCGGTAACTGGGAACTCCAAGCAATCAAATTAGCTCTTGAGGAATGGAGACATCTGTTGGAATGTTTGGAGAACCCCATCACTATTCTCACCGACCGCAAGAATTTGCTCTATATCGAGGGTGCTCGACACTTTGGGGCTCTTCAAGCCAGGTGGTCACTTTTCTTTTCACGATTCAATTTTATTATCTCTTTTCTTACACTTCTAAAAATACCAAGGTCGATGCCCTCTCCCGGCAGTTCCTTGTAGACGACAAAACCGAGGATCAGCAGAAACCTATTCTTCCCTTCAAATATATTCTTTCTGCCAACACGTATGAAGCTTTGAAAAACATTTTACAAAAGCAATCACACATTCCGGAGGATCTCGTAGTTCCTGATGGTCGATTGTTTACCCCACCACCTCATCAGAAGAAGGTTGTTGAATGGGGTCACTCTTCTAAACTTTAAGGACATCAGGTACTAGAGGACAACTGATCTCGTGGAGCTGACCTTTTGGTGGCCCGGTATCCAAAAGAACATCAAAGAATTTGTTGCTGCGTGCCGACATGTGCTCGGAATAAGACTTCCCAGAATAAACCACCAGGACTCTTTCGACCACTTCCCATCCTGGACCGTCAATGGACACACTTGTCCATGGACTTCATAGTCAAATTTGCGCAACGAATCCACCACAGAGTCGCCATTCTTAATTAATTATGGATTTCACCCATTACTTCTTCCCATCTCCACTTCCACTTCTGGGGTACCAGCAGCAGACAACAGAATCAATAGTCTTCAAATGCTGTGGAGAAGGATTCAAGAGAACCTCAAGACAGCAACTACCAGACAAAAAGCGCAGGCGTATCGTCACCGAAGAAAGATCCAAGAGTTTAAACCAGGAGACAAGGTGTGGTTCTCATCTAAAAACATCAAACTCAAGGTTCCTACGCTGAAACTGGTACCTAGATTTATAGGACCTTTCGCTATTAAAGAAAAAGTCAACCTGGTCGCTTACCGGCTATGTCTCCCACCGTCTATGAGAATACCTTCCGTATTTCACATCTCCCACCTTAGCCGGTCACTTGAACTCTCATTTTTCCAACTCGTCTTCGCGTCCCCCTCTTTGCCTCATACAAGGTACAATCTTTCCTGGATTCCAGGTCCTCCAGAGGATCAACCTAGTACCTGGTGCACTGGAAGGGCTTCGGACCCGAAGAAAGGTCTTGGATTCCTCATCATCATCTCCATGCACCCAGACTCCCCTGTCTCTTCCATCAGAGATACCCTGACAAGCCTTCCTGGAGTTGCTCGGAGGTCGCTCCTGAATGGGGGGTACTGTGAGGATCCACCATCCGTGTCCCTCCCGGCACGCTCCCGGCTTACCCAGACCAGCGATCAGGTGTCCTGTCGGCGCACCTGTATATTTCTTATAAATCAAGACATAAAAATGTTCACAAAATTAATGGTGGACAGATTAGCTACCATTTTACCAAAGCTGATACATCACGATCAAGAAGGATTTGGTAAAAGGGAGATCAGCCGTTAAGGACATACAATACTGTAATATTGGCAATAACTGAACAAAACTGACTAAAACCATACACTAAGCACTAAGCCTAAAGATAGCCTGTAGGGCAAGTGTGCCTATTGCACAGCTCAAAATAATAGCCTAGGTAAAGAGTAATAATAAACTTAGGCCACAGACCTTTGCCCGCAAATGATCAAAGAAGATTCCTTGCGGGGAGACACTTGTGAGGATTAACCAATAAGTGATGTGAATGAATATAATTTGATCCAAGGAATATTGGACAGCAGTCCTAGAACAAAAATGGCAGCCTAAGGGATGAAATAAAACAAGCCTTCCAAAGCTCATACAAATATCAAAAGAACAACACAATAAAATCCCTGGCGCACAATAACAGGACAATAACGATACCAGTCCCATAAGGATGTGGAAAACTGGAACAACGAATGCCAGTCCTATTGGCCACATAGATGGTTAAGAAAGTTTCTTTCTCCACTGGATACTCTCCGCGTAGTTGCTGAATGATGAAAAACAGTCCTGTTAACAACATGTGGCTCCTTGTTTTTTTCTTTTCCTCCTAAGATACGTTCCTAAGAATAAAGTGCATTGTGCAGCACCTCTGATAAACGAGCCCACTTTAACCCCACAAGTTCTCACTTACAGAGTGGAAGGTAGATGAACAAAAAAACCTTTGTCTTCTTTATGTGATATTATATAATGCTGGAAATAGAATACATGTACCAATATTGTGAAACATTCCCAAATAAAAAAAGATATTAAGCAAAAAAAAAGGATCACATTAGTCACTGTTATATACTATATATAATGCGCAATAAAATAAAATGTTTATATTGTATAATTACTATTCCACATAGCACAGTTTAACCAACCTAGAAACAGCGTTTAATATGATACATTGGAAGGGATAATAATAACTTACAGATGCAGCAGCCATTATTCAATTCACGCGTTGTATACCTCAGAATACCAATGCCATGGCGCGTGATTTCTTCCAACCGTACCGCCTTTAGATGCGAGTGCAGAAAATGGCATTTTAGTGTTCTGGTTTTTAAACACCTAAAATTGACACAGTAGCACAGTAGCACAGTACTGTACACATTGCAATTCATTAATTTCATTGCACACAAAGAAACAGAATCCATGAAATTCAAACAAAGCAACCGCGATAAACACGGGGGCCTAGGGTGATTGGCCGCGTTAATGCCGCGTGGAGTACTGCAGAGCACACAAAAACGGCTCCGCGATTTGTTCGAATAAAGGCCGCTGCATCTGTATTACTAGAGATACTCACTGGCCCTAGTGTTTTGGTTTTGCTAAGCACTGTGTTGCTGGTCCTTCCAGTGCTGAAGGGATTAATTCAGTGTGTGGGGGTGGAAAGGAGTCCAGAGCACACTGTGGTTTGAACACTGTGACCTCGGCTGTGTTGCTTTAGTAGGTAATCCCGAAATGTTTCAACCCAAGATCAAGGCAAAGCGAAAACAAGGATCGATTTGGGTCCAGGTCACAACGTCTAAACCACTGTTCAGATTGCTCCAAACTACAGGATTTTGGGGGCGGAGGGGGTTATTTTACCCTCTCCCCCGAACGCTACCTTTTAATACAGGAGATTAGCATTTTCCATTTGTCAAAGAGATTAATATCTCCTTGGTTGGGACCAGATGTTTTAGCACAAAACTGTAATTTCTGTTTTTATTACTCAGCCATAACCACTATGACTCTTTCAACCAATGTTCTGCTTAATGGTCAAGAAATAAGAAGTAATGCAGAAGAACCGAAAAGTAAGCCTTAGGTCTTTGACAATGAATACTTAATAACAGCTGCGTAACTAAGGGTATCAGCTGCTAGGCCATTAGCATTGCCCATGGGATAATGTGCAATTGACCAATGTTACTCAAATGTGCTTAGAAATCTGGAGGAGAAATAAACATTTAGAGACAAGAACAAATATTGTGTCCTTGTAAAAAAAAAAAAAAAAAAAAAAAAAAAGGCAAATATTGTATGAGGTATCTCTGAGCTTTAAATAAAACAATTTTTTTTTAAATAATTTTTTGTATCTGCTATTATAAACAGCTGGTCCACTGCATGTTTGAGTTAATCACGGTTTACAAAAGAGAAAATGGGAGCAGGTGATATCAGGGAGAACTGTCTAATTTAACCATGGTAACGCCTAAATAAGAGTTCTGAAGCCTAAACATGAAATGTTAACTACTATAAAGTAGAGGCATTTACAAGTGTCAATAAGTTATTAGGGATTATAAATTGAGAAGTTTGATCCTCACAGATGTGATCTGTGCCACTTTCTATTATTACTGTATATGAATATGTATGATATAGTATACTGCAAGGCACAATGACAGCATTAATGTCACAATTGAATACTACAGTATGTGGTCAGATATTGTGGGAAGTTTGATCCTCACAGATATGATCTGTGCCACTTACTATTATTATGGTATATGAATATGTATGATATAGTATACTGCAAGGCACAACGATAGCATTATCATCACCATTGAATATTATGTGATGTCAGATATTATGGGGTGGTTTCCATATTAGAACTGTGCTCAAACTCAGTCCTCAATGACCACCACAAAGCCAGGTTTTCATGATTTCTCTAATTAACACATACTTAACCAATTAGCTTATCTTTAATTATAACACAATTGGTATTGTCCTGAAAACCTGGTAGCTCTTAAGGATGGAACGTGTGCACTGCTGACGCAATATATTGTGTTACCTTTGTGACCAAAGGGAAGTATCAATAGCATATAATACACTGTGACAAGGGCCCTAAAAACAGTACTATTCTAGTCAAACGGGTCTCCTTATACAGTACACCAAGAAGAGTTGGGGATAAGACGTCTCTCCTGCAAAAATGGAAATTGCACTGTTTTTTTAAATTAAACACATAGACCTTCATGGATTGAATGAAAAAAGGATTTGACATGCTTTCTGTAGTTGAGATATAAGATTTGGGACCCAGTGGGTTCCTATGGTAGTGAACTGTTATGTTTTATGGCTAAAGTCTGATTGTGAACTACCACGGTTAATCTGTTTGATATTAGAATATATTTATATAGAAAGGTAGTTTGTCAAATTTACATGATTAATATGAGGGTGGGTGTGTGGTGGACTGACTTTTAGGTGAGGTCAAAGAAACATTTACATGTAGATCTTATGTTTAAACACGATCTGGGGTGGGGGGTGGTTATTTAGAACACAAGGCAACATATAATATTATTGTACACCGTCCCTTTAAACCAAAACATAAAGCATAAAAACCAAGCCTACTTTGTGCCATGTACTGCACTTTCTTAAGACCATCTCCACTCCTAGCAAAAACTCTGGGTTTCCCCTTTGGGGGAATTACCTGGTACTCAAGACCTGAGGCACAGACATTCGCTATCTCTTTATCATTTCGCTGCCATGCTGTGTAGTCACGGTTGAAGAGAACACTGGTGAAAAAGTCTTTATACCCTGAGCACTCCCACTGGCCTTGACAAAGCGTTTCTGAGAGAAACATGCGTCGACACACCTGACTAACGTGCACACGCAGGGCTAATGATTAGCATCCAGACTCCACACAGGAGCACTTGCGTCGCCCAGCTCCTGCACAAATTATGCTCCTGCTGACCCGATGGTCTCACAGAACACCTCTCTAGGGGAGAAACAGACACTATCTCAGGCACAACTGGTCTTGATACATATAACAAAAGAAACCTACTGTACTTACCTACTATATACCTATGCAACCAGCACTGAACTTCCTACTCTGACATTAGTATACTTTCAACTAAGTCCGATTTTACTGTACTGCTATATTAGCACAATAATCCTACCCTGTGATTATTTAGGCATAGTTTGTAGATATAACTGTGGTGTTCCAGTCAGGGAATAGTAAATACTTTTACTTACCTCTACAGTGCCTTCCCATGGCTATGATTGAACTCACGAGACACCATTTAGCTGCAGGTCTCGTCATCTAGAGTTTCTTGCTACTGTACATATCTAACACAGTGCATCGTGCAGTTGCTTTCTCCTTTGTTTCTACACAGGAGTTCAAGCTTTGCCTTCACTCTTCATTCAGCTGTTTTATTACTAAGAGTTTGAGTGTTTGCACAGAGCTCTCCGCTCACACGTCTTTGCGCAGACTTGTCTTTCTACATAGGCTAACTTTGCCTTATAATTCTAGCAGCAATCAGACACTATTGATTGCTGAAAATACACTTGGGATAAATACGCAATCCACAGTGTGTTGCATGTTTTTTGCTCACCTATTATTAGGTTTAAGTGTACTTACCAGATAGTGTTTGCACAGATCTACTTATCAGAGATCTCTGCTTACACGTCAACTTACTAACCTAATCTCTCCTGGTTGAAACATCAAGTGTTGCAACTTATATTTGTGCTAAATTGCGTCCAAATATTGGCTCTCTTTGCTACATAATACTAGCAGTAATCAGACACCACTGATTGCTGACAATACACTGGGGATATTAGTACAAATCATAGTGTATTGCATATATGTGGCTACCTATTTATAGGTCTATGTGCACTACCTACTGTAGCTACTCCTATCATCTGCAAGCAATTCATTCATGCCTTTTAGTCATTCTTTCCCCCTCCTTAAGCCTGGTGTATAATTCTTATATAGACATCACCAAGCACAGAGGAGATATTTTACACACTGTACTAAGCTATTTTTGTGATCTGGGGTTTCAATACCCTTTTGGATCATTTATGCTCTACTTAATTGGTCATTTTAACACCCTGTATCGTTTGTTCCTATTAAAATTTATATTTTAATTCATTCATTAATCACCCATTTAGTGATAGAGTGCATTCAAATTGGGGTCCTTGTCCTCCACAGTTGTTACGTTATACCACCCCAATAGCACCATCACATTCTATCAGTACTATTATTAAGCTGTAGCAGGGGTTTCTCTAGTATACTCACTCAAACAGTGTTTCTGAAAGTATTTACACGCTTTGCCCATTTTCGTTCCGCTGGGGATTTTTGTGCAGTTAACTCACTGAGCCTCTGTTGCTAGAGTTCATCAAATGCCTGCTTCCCTATTATGAGCTTAGCTTCCTCAACCCTGTGGTGGACTTTGCGCACCAGCTCATATTTATATTTCTCTAACTCTTCTTTTACTCGCTTGGTGACGAGTTTTCCTATGCGGGGTGCGGTCCCTTGTCCATTTCATCTGGTTCAGTATTGTTAGACTTCAGTACATCATCCTTTGCAGAATTTTCATCTACTCTAACTGGTTCCCATGGCACCTCTCTTCTGCAATCGACAGACTGAATCTTTATGGTGGTTGCTTTCATGGTAAGGAACCTGTTTCGGACAACGTGGGCATGGTAGTATGACTGAATTTGTATTGAACTTCTCAGTCGTAACTTGGCTTTCCTATTCTGCATTTTGTGGAAGGCAGACTGTGGCACTGCCACAGCATTTCAGATATGCTTATAGGACTGCACAGCTTGCTTGGTTATGATGTACTGTAGGATTTATATCCAGACTGAATTACACAAGCAGCTTTATTTATTTCTCTGTAGTGTCTTTGTTGCTGACACTTTCTCACATTGGATTGGAACACAATCACACATTGCCTCAAATGTCCATATTTCTTCCTTTGTCGTTGCATTCTCCAAATGGCCTGAAGAATGCAGGTGGCTTTAATCTGGCGACACAGTTAACAAGCTTGCATTCCTCTGTAGGCCGTCTGTATCACGATGGTTGTGGAGCATTTTCACACACAGCTTTATTGCTTCTTTCTTCCTTGAACACAAGCTCTGTAGTATTTCTGAAGTGTCAGACTGCTTTCCTTCTTTCTCTCAGAGTCTGCTCTGATCAGCGAAAGTTCTAACTACAGACATAAGGACTATCTATTTTCATGGTCTAAAGTGCCTTCTGACCACTCTGTTCACAGCTCTGTCTTTTCTTGTTCAACTTGTTTCTTTAACGTTTCTTTAACGTTTCCTTTTCATGGGGGCTCCTATTTCCTTCACTGATCTGATCAGATAAACCAGAATTCTCCTCTTGTAGATTACTTTTCTATCTTTTTACCGTGGCTGTTGAGAAGCATTGCGTAGTGGACCAGGAGTTACTGCTGCTGTTGCTGGTGTTGCTATTGGAGTCGGATTCGGTGGGTGAAGACATAAAAAAGTAAGAAAAAAATGGATTATATTTTATTTCATTTTTTTTTTTTTTAGATTGGCATTTGCTGTGGCATACTGTAACTATTCTATTCCAAAGTAAATATATTTTGTTTGGTGCTTGTGTTTTTATTTGTAGGCTTTTTGTTAGGATGATAATGTATTGGCATTTTTATTAATTCAAATGTATAGTAATGTCTTTTTTATTTGATGAATTAATTTATTTTTTGCAGGTTGCTCATTGACTGACAGAATGACAGACCATGCCCACAGGGCATTGGTGTGGTACTGTGCCAATCAATTGGTTTATTGGTATTTTTTATGGCAATCAAATATGGTTTTTATTTGATAGCCTATGGCCCCTGGCTATAGCCTTGCCACTGGCCTCAACACTATAAGTCCAGATAGAAACAGGCAGTGTTGGGGTTAAACTCTTGCACAGGGCATAGCTTGCAGTTGCAGCCAGGATAGCTACGATATTACCATGTCCAGGTACAGGCCTACCGGCAAGTTGGAGTGTCATGCCTGGGTAGGGTACTGACTGGGTTGCATACAGATGGTGTGATGCCGGTCAGTACGTGGACCTGCCCTGTTATGGGGCAGGGTTACAAGCCCCTCCCCCGGGTATGAAAGCTGGCACTCCACCAAAATTGTGTCTGTCTTCCTTCTCCCCCTCAGTGGAGTGGGAGCACATCCCCTTGCCCCATCAGGGGGTAAAGGAGCTACAGAGGGTCCCTTGGGGCCTCAAGCCCCTTGTGTCTGCTCCAGGGATCTAGATATATATATACGCTATATATATATATATATATATATATATATATACAAATACAACTGTATGCTCATCTGCATGTCTTAGGCAGGTCTGCAACCCCGCCTTTCCCCATCATCACCCAGCATACAGCACTTCCACTGCCTATAGGGAACCATGTTAAAAATGGTTTTTGAGGCAAAAAGTGACACTGTGTGCTCATTTGCATGTCATTTCCCAGAATCCCTTGCTGCAGTGGAAGTGCTGTATGCTGGGTGATGATGGGGAAAGGCGGGGTTGCAGACCTGCCTAAGACATGCAGATGAGCATACAGTTGTATTTGCATATTTGCTTTCCTGTGGAGGGTTTTTGTCACTTTTTTTACTCACCATAACTTAACTCAGTATTATATATATATTGATAGAGAGAGCATGGAGGCATGTGGTGCCCACAACAAAGACCAGTTCATTATACCCTGTGTGAGCCTGGAGTCATTCACAGGGGAAAGAAGGTGCCTATGGGGACCCATCCTGTCTCTGGAAGGATCCTCATGGGATGGAGACACTGCACCAATGAACCAAAAGCTGAAGCCTGACCTGTTGCCACTCCCCAGTACCACCGGTGGAGACTCACACCTCCTGTGAACAACAGGTATGCACCACATCCCACCCCTGTAACCAAATCTCCCTTAGAGGGGGGAAAAGTGTTACACGTTGTGACAGGGCAAATAAACATCACCAGCCCTATGCCTGGCAGACCTATGTTTAGGTCTGCAGTGCAGCATTGACCGGGTAAACATTCAGCTGGGAAGGTCTGGTCAATTAGTCTGGTCCCAGCTGCCTCATCAAGGAGCTTTAAAAACCCCAGGCTGCACACACATGCAGCCTGTCTGAACCAGTGAGATACTGACATGCTGAGGGAGAACTACTGCTAAGGTCTGTCTTCTCTATGCTATTTTGATGTACTGTTACGCTGGAATCTGGACAGCCCTTGTTGGGAAAAGGGCCAAGCCCTGCTCAGGACTTCTTTTCTGTTTGTTCTATATCAGGGGTGGGCAACCTATTTTTCAATATAGCCACAGGTGTGGCGAATTAGAAGTGAAAATAGCCACACCATGTAAAAATTGAGGTATTATGTTGCGCTTGCGAAAATTTTAAACACACAGTTTGAACAAGTTTATAAATTCTCAGGGCTGTTCTATAGTGTGTGCGCGAGCGCGTGCACGTGACACATGCTTTTTATGTGTATGCTGTGAGTGAGTGAGGTACTGTGTGTATGCGTGTGTATATGTATATGTGTGTGTTATAAATACGTTTGAAATAAATAAATACATAATATATTATTTATTAACATTGTACATGCGTACATACACACACATACCAGCTGAGGTAGCAGCGCAAAATATTTATTTTCCTCATCTTCTCCCGTCGGCTGGTTACACGCTCACTGTCGTGCGCGCGGCACCATTATAAAAAGGCTGACTAACCTCAGCCAACTATAACTGCCGCGTGCGTGGCGCAGCAAGCGCATGCACTATAGAACAGCCCTCAGACCGCAAACCCCCTCATCCTCTCACCCCCCTTCATCCTCCTCTCACGCCACCACCACTAACTACCCTCATCATCATCATCTCCTCACCCCATTATCATCATCTCATTTAACCTACCTCATCATCTCCCCCAACACCCCTCTCCTCCCCCCAGCACCATTGTCCCACCCCCAACACCCTTGTCCTCCCCCCAGCACCCTTGTCCTCCCCCAGCACCCTTGTCCTCCCCCAGCACCCTTGTCCTGCCCCCAGCACCCTTGTCCAGCCCCCAGCACCCTTGTCCAGCCCCCAGCACCCTTGTCCTGCCCTCAGCACCCTTGTCCTGCCCCAGCAACTTTGTCCTGCTCCCAGCAACTTTGTCCTGCCCCAGCAGCCTTGTCCTGCCCCCACCACCCTTGTCCTGCACCCAGCACCCTTGTCCTGCCCCCAGAACACTTGTCCTGCTCCCAGCACCCTTGTCCTGCTCCCAGCACCCTTGTCTGCCCCAGCACCCTTGTCCTGCCCCCAACACCCTTGTCCTGCCCCCAGCACCCTTGTCCTGCCCCCAGCACCCTTGTCCTGCTCCCAGCACCCTTGTCGTGCTCCCAGCACCCTTGTCCTGCCCAGAGCACCCTTGTCCTTCCCCCAGACCCTTGTCCTCCCCCCCAGCACCCTTGTCCTCCCCCCAGCACCCTTGTCCTCCCCCCAGCCCCTTTCAGCAGTCCCCTCTCCCCTCCATTCCTACCAGATCACGGCACAGAGGCGACGGAGGCAGTAGTGGCGGGAGGAAGGGGGGGGGAGCTCAGCGCGTCAGCGCCAGCTGGAGCCGGCTCGGAGGGGAGCGCGGCAACTTCTGAAGCCAGCTCGGAGGGGAGGGATTACGCGCATTTGGAGCCCTGGAGCAGGCGCGCGTCACGTGCTGGAGGGGACACGCACGGCACGCATGTGCTGAAGCGGCCGGGGTTGAGGGAGGGGAGCACGTCACACCGCTGGAGCGCACTCCTTCCCTACCAGGGGAGAAGAAAGGAGGGGGGGGCGACCCTGTTCGCCACAGTTTAAGTTCCAATTAGCCACAAGTGGCGAATGGCGACAGGGTTGCCCACCCTGGTTCTATATGCGGAAAAGAAGCTGTTTTGTTTTTGTGTGCCATATTTTTAAGGCTCAATAAATAAGCCTTTTCAAGAAATCTACGTGTGGTTGCATGTACCCTGCACATATGGTGTCAGAAGTGAGATATTGAGAGCCCCCTGCAGTTGAAGGGCCACAAAAAAAAAATAGAAGATTTTTTAAAAGTGTTTCTGTGCACCCAGGCCCAACTACAGGCATAGAGAGATAAAAGACTATTGCAGCAGCAAACCCAGCTAATAATCCAGCAGCAGGCAGCACAGGAAAACCCCCGGTCCTCCAGAGAAAAATGGCTCAGAACAAGGATCCAGAGGCTTTTCTACTGACGTTTGAAAGGGTTGCCAAAGCCCAGGGCTGGTCTTAAGATCACTGGGAAACCGCTTTGGCCGTGCTCTTCATAGGAGAAGCCCAGGCTGCATATCAAGGCCTCCCAGCAGATCAAGCAATGGACTACAAACAAGTAAAGGCCGCCATACTGGATCGCTTAGGTCTGACCCCAGAGACCTATCGGCAGCAGTTCTGGAACCTGAAGTACACCTCTAAGACCCCGGGTCCTAGCTCAGCGGTTATTGGACTTGTGTACTCGCTGGATACAACCCGAGCAAAACACTAAGGAGGCTATTCTTGAAAAAGTTGTTTTGGAACAATTCCTACAAGTAAAAACCCCTTCCGCACGCTCTTGGGTAAAATGCCATGCTGCTGATACCCCAGCTTTGTCTGTCCGACTCGTTGAGAACTTCCTTGGGGCCGAGGATCAGGCGAGTGTCCTGGACCCGATGGATCCAACTTCACCGGCATTTGCGGACACCCAAAGAGGGAGACCGGACCAACGGGGAAACTACGGCCTCTCCATATACAACTGCCAAGTGCCACAAAAGGAGCAGTCCTTCCAGCAAGGGAGAGGTCCAAACGCCGGTCATCGCCGAGACCCTCATCTACTTCCTGATGTCGGCTCATCGCCAAATGAGAGGAACTCCAGAGGACGTCGCACACAGGACCCATCGGATGCCTAGTCTCCAGTATCCGGTCCAGCTGAGCGGTATCCGCTCCGATGGAACCCTCTCCATGTTCGGCCTGTGGAGAACAAGGCCACCATCATGTGGACTGTCCATAGATGGATTGTTCCTTCAGCAGCCTCAGCCTTCACCAGAGAAAGTTACAAGACCTGGCTACTTCTAGCCCAGATTGGGGGTAAAACCGTCCAGGCCCTTGTAGATTCAGGCTCTGGGAAAACTCTGGTCTTCCAGGAACTGTTACCGCATGATGAGTGCTCATTTGACTACCCATGGAGTATAGAATGTATACACGGCGATATAAAACGGTATGCGACAGCCAAAATCCGGCTACTGGTAAAAGGTCAGAAGGCCCTGCTCGAGGTAGGAGTCGCTCCTTGGCTCCCTGCCCCCTTTGTGCTCGGCCGCGACTGGCCTTTCTTTTCATACCTAATGGCTCCAGTCTCTCAGGAGGAGCCTTATTATCTGGCTCAGGAGAACCCTGGTAAAGTGTTCTCCTTCTCGGCAGACCTATTCCCCAGTAGACACCAGGGTTCCAAAGACTCGGAGGCAAAGACACTCTGAAAAACATGACTGGTTGCAAAAATCTGGGACTCAAGGTGGCCATACTAGTAAACATAAGTCACAAGTAATGACTGGGGATGGCCAGAAGGAGGGAGCAATAGGTCCTGGGGATTTACCAGAGCTATACCTCCCTGATTTTCACCAGAGACAAAGGGAAGACCCAGTCCTGGCCAGACAATATAATAAAGTGGTAAAAATTGATGACCAGATATTGAATGCACATTCCTCCCCATTTTGACTTGTCAAATGATATCCTGTATAGAGTGACCAAGCAGACACAAACAGGGGAGGTCACCAGACAAATATTGGTTCCCAAAGCGTTTGTTAAAACAGTCTTCACCCTAGCCCATACAGTCCCTTGGGGTGGTCACCTTGGTAGGGATAAAACCTTGGACCATATTTCGTCCTGATTCTATTGGCATGGGATGCATAGTGATATTGCTAAATTGTGTGCGGCATGTCCTGAATGCCAGCTAATTAGTCCGAAGGGACAAAAACAGCCCCCTTGGTTCCTCTACCCTTGGTATCAGTTCCCGTTTAGAGTATTGGAGTAGACTTGGTAGGACCTCTAGAGCCTTCGGTGAAAGGACACAGGTTTATTCTATGCAACAAGATATCCTGAGGCGTTCCCCCTGAGGACAGCAACGGCGAAGCAAGTAGCCAGCAAATTGTTGGAGCTGTTCTCACAGGTTGGACTTGCCCAGGTTATGTTTACCGACCAAGGTACAAATTTTATGGCTAAACTGATGCAGGATGTCTTGAAATTACTAGAGGTCAAGTATGTACGGACATCGGTCTATCATCCACAGACTGACGGATTGGTAGAAAGATTTAATCGAACTCTAAAAGGTATGCTGAGTAAATTTGTAGATTCAAAGAAGAGAGCCTGGGATGAACTTCTTCCTTTTCTGCTGTTTGCAATGCGGGAAGTTCCCCAGGCCTCCACGGATTCTCTCCGTTTGAATTACTGTATGGCCGCCAACCCCGGGGTATCCTAGACCTCATTAAGGAGTCCTGGGAGGAACAGTGGTCCCCTTCTAAGAATACTCTGCAATATGAATTGGACCTTAAGAAGCGCCTAGATGTGGTTGGCCATTTTGCTAGGTCGAATCTTAGATCAGCCCCAGACAGTCAGGAGAGATATTACAATCAAAATGCTCGTATGAGAGTGTTTCACCCGGGAGACCACGTGGTGTTATTGTTAGCCAGATGTGAGAGAAAACTCCTAGCCAAATGGCAGGGCCTATTCTAAGTACTCTGCCGCACGGATTACGAGATCGCTCAACCAGGGTCCAGGAAGGGTAAACAAATTTACCATGTAAACTTGCTGAAACCCTGGAAGGTGCAGCGGTCTCTATTCATCCACCCAGGGGAGGAAGACAGACCTGGGTCCTCAGCCCTCACGGGGGGACATCTTTGGTGACGAGAAAATCCGAATGGGTAGATAATTGTCCGCTGAACAAAAAGGGGATTTGTTAGAAATAATTACACAATTCAATTATGTTTTTTCTGATTTGCCTGGGCAAACTAATTTAGTTTCACATGTGATCGAGACAGCACCTGGGGTAAAAGTGTGTAAAAGTGCGTTCTCGTCCATACAGGTTGCCCAAAAGCCGTAAAGCCCTGGTAGAGAAGGAGGTACAAGAAATGTTACACTTAGGCGTGATTGAGGAATCATGCAGTGAGTGATGTAGTCCACTAGTTATGGTCCCTAAACCAGATATGTGGACCTCCGAAAGGTCAACACGGTATCCATATTGGACGCATATCCGATGCCAAGGGTGGACGAGTTAATTGACGCCCTTGGTAACGCGGAATATATATCCACGACGGACTTAACGAAAGAATACTGGCAAATACCTTTAAAGGAAAAGTCCAGGTGCAAAACAGCCTTTGCCACTCCCATGGGTTTATACCAGTTTGTGACAATGCCATTTGGACTGCATGGAGCACCAGCTACATCCCCAGGGCTCATGGATAAAGTGCTGAGACCTCATAGGGCTTATGCCGCAGCCTACCTAGATGACATTGTTATTTATAGTAAACACTGGCGGGCCCATCTAAATAGGCTGAAAGCGGTCCTCAGGTCTCTAAGAGAGGCAGGGCTCACAGCCAACCCTAAGAAATGTGCCTTAGTTAAGGCGGAAACCAAATACTTAGGTTATGCAGTGGGAGGGGGAAAAGTAAGGCCAGTAGCCGACAAGGTAGCTGCCCTGAAAGAAGTCCCGACTGGCTGAACAAAAACGCAGGTACGCTCTCTGTTGGGTTTAGCAGGGTACTGTCGGCGGTTCATCCCCAACTACTCTGAAGTTGCAGCCCCACTAACAAACCTCACAAAAAATGTGCCCCTATACAAGTGGTATGGTCAAGGGAGTGCCAGAGAGCCTTTGAGGAGGTAAAAAGGTGTCTATCTTCGATAGGCCTTTTATCGTGCAAACTCATGCATCAGAGATAGGGCTAGGAGCAGTGCTGTTACAACTTTTTGAGGGAGTGGAACATCCAATCCTTTTTCTGAGTAGCAAATTGTTCCCAAGGGAAAAAAACTACTCAGTGATTGAGAAGGAGTGCCTCGCAGTAAAGTGGGCAATCGAGTCCTTGAGGCACTACCTGGCGGCAGTCCATTTTACGTTGGTAACAGACCATGCTCCATTGAAGTGGTTAAATAGTATGAAAGACTCTAATGCTAGGTTGACCAGGTGGTATATGGCCCTCCAACCCTTCTCGTTTGAGATTCAGCACAGACCTGTAAAAGAAAATGCAAATGCTGATTTCTTCTCTAGAGAATGGGGTGGATGGTCGGGCTTCAGCCATGTGACAGGGTGAATAAACGTCACCAGCCCTATGTTTAGGTCTGCAGTGCAGCAGTGACCAGGTTAACATTCAGCTGGGAAGGTCTGGTCAATAAGTCTGGTCCCAGCTGCCTCATCAACGAGCTTTAAAAACCCCAGGCTGCACACACATGCAGCCTGTCTGAACCAGTGAGATACTCACATGCTGAGGGAGAACTACTGCTAACGTCTGTCTCCACTATGCTATTTTGATGTACTGTTACACTGGAATCTGAACAGCCCTTGTTGGGAAAAGGGTCAAGCCCTACTCAGGACTTATTTTCTGTTTGTTCTATGTGCTGAAAAGAAGCTGTTTTGTTTTTGTGTGCCATATTTTTAAGGTTCAATAAATAAGCCTTGTCAATAAACCCACGTGTGGTTGCATGTACCCTGCAACACACGTGTATTTATTTTTTGCAGGTTGCCCATTGACTGACAGAGTGACAGACCATGCCCACGTGGCATTGGTTGGTACTGTGCCAATCAATTGGTTTATTGGTTATTTTTGGGATTGAAATTGAATGTCTTTGGCATTTTAGGCTTCTTTTTGAGATTTGCAGGGGGGCTGCATACAGTATTGCTTGGCATTGTGGTAGCTCATGTGCCACTGCCAATCAATAGCTTTAATTGCATTTTTTTAATTTAAATTGAGTGTTTTTAATTTGAGGTTTGTTTTTGAGATTGGTAGGTATACAGAATTGCATGGCATAGTGTCAGCTCGTGTCCACAGGGCATGGGTGTGCCAATGTGACAATCATTTTTTTTAATTTTTTTTTGTTTAAATTGAATGTGTTTTTAATTTGAGGCTTGTTTTTGAGATTGGTAGGTATACAGTATTGCCTGGCATAGTGGCAGCTCATGCACATAGGGCATGTGTGGCACTTTGCCAATCAATTATTTGTTTTTTTTAAATGTTTTTGGTTTAAATGTAATGTGTTTTTAATTTGAGGCTTGTTTTGGAGATTTGCAGGCAGGCTGTATACAGTTTTGACTGTCATAGTGGCAGCTCATGCCCACAGGGCATGAGTGTGGTACTGTGCCAATCAATTGGTGAGAGTAGGAGCCCTGGGGAGGGTGGTTTTGTCTCACAGGTTAGGTCTCCCAGTGGGAGGGGGGTTAACCCCTTAATACAGCTAAGGTGATTAAGGGGTTAATGGCCATTAGTTTTTTTTTGGTGGTGCCCACTGAAGAAGTGGAAGAGGACAAGGAGGATGATGATGGCCTTCATCCTGCAAGGGGTAAGTAGAACTTTAATTTACTACTGTACATGCTGGTTGGTTAATGTTTTGGTTATGTTGAATTTTTTAATAGAGAAATAAGCTATTATCCAGGTATTGATAATAGGGATTTTGCCCATTGCTGTACTGTATGTGTGTGTGTTGGGGGGGGGGGGGGGGGGTTAATGTATTTTATTGATGTCTTGTATTATAATTTTTATTGGGGTGGAGAGGGATTGAGTGAAGGGAGTAATTGCCCCAGGGTGGGTGAATAGGCCTCTCAGTGCTCAGTGGGAGGGGTTAACCCTTTCATTATCATAGCGTTACTACTGCTAAGGTAATGAAGAGGTTAACCCCTCCCGCAACCTTCCCAGTGTTCCTAACCACCAACCCTGGGGCTATTACTCCCTTTACGCAACCTCTATGCCCCAAATAAACCTGGTAGTCTGCCTTAACCCCTTCATTGCCAAATAAAGCTGCTTTAATTTTATTATAACAGTATTGTAGCAGAGGGTCTCCGTGGCTAAACCGCATTGATTTCAGCTCGGAGGACTCGATGCTTCCCGATTTACAGGCCCCATTATGGGGTGCCAGTATACCTCTGGTTTGTTTAAATCCCCCGATTACCTGTAACTCGGGAAATACGGGAACCCTGGACCTGAAATCAATGCGGTTCAGCTCCACAGACCCCCTGCTATAATATTGTTACATTAAAAATAAATAAAAGCCACTTCATTATCTAATTGGCTAACCGCTAAGCTCTTATTCCCACGACCTGTTATTTATATTATCTGTTATTGATTTGATTACCACGTGTATTACTACTGTGAAGCGCTATGTACATTAATGGCGCTATATAAATTAAAACATACAATACAATACAATGAATGGGTTAAGGCAGACTATCAGGATTATTGGGGCAGAGGGGCTGTGTGAAGGGTGTAATAGCCCCAGGGTTTGTGGTTAGACCTACCGGGAAGGTTGTGGGAGTGGTTAACCCCTTCATTACCTTAGCGGTAGTAAAAATGAAATAAAAACCCTGCGATCGCCTGTTAGAGGCGTGCAGATGGAGTGACTGATTAGTCTATCTCTTACTGCGTGTCTCTTACAGACAGCTGGAACCCGGTAGGTGTCACAGAGCAGGGACTCCGCTATGTTAATTCGCTGGGCCATCATAGTCTGCTGCGGTCCACCTCTCGAGATATTGTGGCATGGTGCGGTTTTCATCTCGAGATGTTGTCTAATCTTGGTGGCTGCATCCGTATGTTTGCTTCAACACATTATGGCCTTTCTTCTGTAAATTGTGATGGCACAGATGACGTGCTATCACATGAAAAGGCCCATTGACTTTAATCTACTGTATGCTATCACACCTTGCAGAGTAAGGGCATATGACTCCTTCAGTATGTTATGGGGGAATAAGCAGTGTTCCCAGTGACCTGTCTTGTATACACTGAACACAGCAAATTTGAAAACATCTTTAAGTAGTTTGTTTAAGGCTGGGAAACAAAAACTTTTTCGTTGTTTGCGTAGCAATCCAATACATTAAGAACTTAGGGCCTCATGCAGTAAGCGCCGATAAGGCTTTTATCGGCATTTTCCCGCCAAAATTGGATTTGAGATTCAGTAAGCGCCGATAAGTGCTCAAAATCGGCATTTTTTCTTCCCGATAAAAATTTATCGGCATGCGGCTTCCGACAAGCCACTTATCGGCACTTATCGGCACTTTTTGAAATCGGCTGTATTCTAGTAGCCCCGATCAGCTTATCGGTGATGATCGGCATTAAAAAATGGAGATTTCATCGGCAATTGGTCCCGCCAACTAAAATTGGCAAGTTGGAGGGAAGAAGGATCGGCAAGGTTGCCGGGACGGCACTTAGAAAAATAGCTCATCTCTACATCAATGGAGTCAATGGAGCAGGGACTTATAACATTATAGGAGTGTTTACGTTCTATTGCTCATAATAAAAATGTGCTTGGCATTACAGTGTCGATGTCAATCACTTCATCATGTCAACGCTTACGTTTATTATTGACACAACATTGTACTTTTCAATGTTATGATGATTTGCGTGTCACATTAGTCTTAATGGTAGAATGTGTCAAGGGAAACTCCTATAGTAAACTCATAAAGGAACAGGTCACATAATATGAAACATGTTACTTAAGTGTGCTTCAATTTATTATATGATGTAACAGATTTCACACATCTAACAAATCCAGCGTATACTAATGTTGGTATACATTAGAGAATGCTTTGAATGTGTAACGCATGATCAAATGTCAATGTAGCTGTTTGTTTTCATGTTTACATGTACTTTGTGACCTCCCTCTTTTGATGACGTCCGCAATTGGACACTCAATAACATTGCATGTTTACATTGTACACGATACATTAGAATCACTTCATGCTAACTTATACACACATCTATAATAGTTACTCATTTTTACACGATTGAAACATAATCAATAGCAAGTATCCTGATGGCAGAAATTATGCATATGCACCACACAATTAGTTCATGTGAACATGTGACAATAACATGCCAAATTAGACATGTTGCAACGTAGTTTTTCAACATCAATGTCATGGTTGTATCCTAATGAGATGACTGAGTGTTGCGTTCAGAAGTGGTACCTGCATTACACATTCCATAAATACTTGCGAATAAATTCTTGTACAAAGCTTAACGTTACATCATTGTCAAATATCATGATTGCCTGGTGAACACACATAAATAATCCATTTAATTCGTTCTGGATACCCGTTTGGAGTTAACTACTTGGATATGTTAATGTAACACCTTGCACTTCATAAAGTCACCTGACATCATCACATAGGTATTTAAAGGAGGCCAATTACCTGCGCATTGACAGCTACAGACCTGAAAATGATGCAAATGTTTATGAGACGGAGGAAGACTCTATTGGAGGAGAGGTTTGCTGATGGAGAGGATGTCACAGGCCAAGGAAGGGACAGAGACAGGGACAGAGACAGGGACAGAGACGTGGAGAGGGAGAGGTCGAGGGAGAGGGCAAGGAGATGAGAGGAGAAGAGAGAGTAGAGAAGTTGTGCCTCGTCCTCATTTGTACAGGGAGAGAAGCATGTTAGATGGGATGAGTGTGGAGGAGATTATAAGTCGCTATCGTTTGAGTTCAGCAGCAATCTTGGCTCTTTATGAAGAGATACAGGGAGATTTAGATTTTTTTTTTTTTCAACTTTCATTTTTTATTTGTGGAAAGCAGATATACAGAAACTCACCACCCATAGGCGTACATTACAGTCAATCCACATTTTTGTGATAAACAGCTGTCGACACTAACAGCACTAGACGAACCACATACAGGGAAGCAAGACAAGACATACTCGACTCACAAGACTGGGGGGGGTACACATGTGGTGGGGGGGGAGAGGGGGGGTGATCTTGCGAAGCTCTGGAGGAGGGTCTAGGCAACCTTGAGTGACTGGGTATTCTCTCTCGTGAACCTGTTGCTCAGCGTACCTGTTGGGTGGCACTGACTAGTGTGTCCCTACGTCCGTGTCCAGTCTATCCCATCTAAGGAGAACGCATTTATTATTATTAGTGCAAAATTGAGGCGGCGTCCAACCCAGGGATGTTGGTTTGTTCTAGCCATGGGTCCCAGACTTTTAGAAATTTAGTGCCAGAGTCGTTGACCCAACTCGTCAACTGTTCCATCTGGCAAACATGTCAAATTCTGTTCCTGATTTTGGGGATAATTGGGATCTCATTCTGCTTCCACAATGCTGCAATCTCACACCGGGTGGCGGTCGCGAAGTGCATGGCCAATTTGTGTGTCGTTCTAGACATGTCCTGGGGCCGCCTGCCCAAAAGGAACAGCCACGGGTCCAGGGGGATCTCTAAATCGAGAATCCCTTGCAACCAGTCTCGAATTTTTTCCCAAATCGGGGCCACCCTTGGGCACGACCACAGCATGTGTTTAAGGTCAGCTAATTCCCCGCACTGTTTAGGGCAGAGCGGTGAATAACCCCTGACAAATTTAGATAATTTAGCTGGGGTATGGTACCACCGCATAAGGACCTTATATGCGTTCTCCTTCAATGTGACTCATATTGAGCTTTTCGCTGCAGCTTGCAATATGTAGTCCCATTCTTCGTCCTCTAAAGTATCCCCTAGCTCTGTCTCCCATTGTCGCATGTATCGTAGGCGGGGGCAGTCTACTTGAGCCGGACAGACTACCTCCCTGTACATTCGAGAAGTCAGTCCCCTTGTGTCCGTTGGATTTGAACACAGCTGTTCAAAATTAGTTCGTGCGGGACGAACGGGGAATTTGTTATAGAATGCCCTGACCTGGAGGAATCAAAATAACTCTGAATTTGATAATTTTGATTCGTCCCTCAGCATATCGAACGTCTTGATAGATCTTGTACCCTCCAGGTCCTTTAATCGATTGTACCCTGCTTGCGTCCATCTTATAAATTTATCGCCTACCAGCCCCGGAGCAAAATCCGGATTGCCCCATAGGGGGGTCATTAGTGTTTGTGGTGAAGTTAGGTTAGCTTTCAATTTGGATGTCTCCCAAACCGCTAAGGAATTCGCTATTGCGCAGAGCGGCGTCCCAATGCCTTTTTTGCATTGTTTTGGTAGCCAGATCAAATCGTGGAGTGTCACTGGCTCACAACATTCCCTTTCCAGCTCTGTCCATCTTCTGTTTGTGGGGTCCGCGTGCCATTGAATGATTTGGCTTAATTGTGCCGCTTTATAATACGCCATCAAGCAAGGTACCGATAATCCTCCTTTTACCACTGGTTTTGTCAGTAGGCTTTTTGCAATTCGTGTGCGTTTTTTATTCCAAATAAATTGGATGATGTGGGCTTGAAGGGCTTGGATCTCAGATTTAACTAACGGTATTGGTAGGGTCTGAAACAGATATAGCAGCTTGGGCAGTAAGTTCATCTTTACGCTGTTAATCCTGCCGAACCATGATATCCCGTAACCCGCCCAAACCCTGAGGTCCTCCTTTAGCTTCTTCATCATCTTGGGGAAATTTGCCTTATATAAGGTATTGTAATCCCTTGTGATATATATCCCTAGATATTTGATTGCGGAGGATTGCCACTTAAAATTAAAGTTTAGTTCTAATAGTTTTTCAATTGGTTTTGGCAGATTGATATTGAGCGCCTCTGACTTGGCCTGGTTAATTTTAAACCCTGAGACCATGCTAAAGGTGCCCAGGATCTCAAAGACATTGGGCAGGGCTGTCAGCGGTTTAGAGATAGTTAGGATCACGTCTTCTGCATACAGCGCAGCTTTGTGATGTTGTCCCCCCATTTGAATTCCTGTTATATTGGGGCATAACCTGATGTGGGCTGCGAGGGGTTCAATACAGAGGGCAAAAAGTAAAGGGGACAGCGGGCAACCCTGACGGGTTCCACTCCGTATATTAAATAGTTCCGAAGGGAAGCCCTGGTGTCTTACTCTCGCTGTGGGTCCTGAGTATAGGGCCATTATTGCCTCTAGAAGGCGGCCTCCAAACCCAAACACCCCCAGCGTCTCACGTAGGTAAGACCAATCGATACGATCGAATGCCTTCTCGGCATCCAGACTCAACACCATTGACGGTATGTTTTTCTTTTTTGCCAAATCTATCAAATCTATTATCCGTCTGGTGTTATCTGCTGCCTGTCTGCCTGCAATAAAGCCTACTTGATCCGGGTGAATCAGGCCCGGAAGGACGCTACCCACCCTGTTTGCTAATAGTTTGGAAAAGATTTTTATGTCCGAATTAATCAGGGAGATTGGCCGGTAGCTCTTGTAGTCTGCCGGGTCCTTACCGGGTTTGTGGATCACTGAGATAGACGCCTGGAGCATCTGGGTCGGGAAGGGCTCCCCCTCCAGGATACCGTTAAATAACTTCAGAAGATGAGGGGCTAGGGTCTTATAGAATTTTTTGTAATACAAATTAGAGTAGCCATCAGGACCTGGGGCCTTGGATGGTTTGAGGGACTTAATTACCTCTGTTATCTCTTCCATGGTGAAATCACCCTGTAGGGCCTCTTTCTCAGCCCTGCCCAGGGTCGGGAGCTGCGCCTCAGACAGAAACCTCTTTAAGGTAGCTGATGTTTTTTGGTTGTGGGTAACCTTATCTCCATCATATAGTGTAGCATAATATTTCCGAAATGCTTCCACTATCTGTCTCGGATCGGAGGTAAGGTCACCCTGCTGTGTTCTAATTGCCGCAATCCGGAAGTTTGGAAGCTTGTTTCGGAGCTTGTTGGCTAGTAAGGTATCTGGCTTGTTGGCTTTTTCGTAAAATCTGCGTTTGGACCAAGCTAACTCCTTCTCGGCCTGGGATGATAACACTAAATTAAGGGCCGCCTTAGTATCTATCAATTCTTGCCACGTGTTCTGGTTTTTGTCCGCGGAATGCTGTGCAGTGAGGAGTGTTAATTTCGCCTGCAGCTTTTATTTTAGACGCTTTCTCTTGTTTCCGCTTACCAGCTATGTTCATGAGGAATCCCCTGAGAGTAGCCTTATGGGCGTCCCAGAGCGTGGCCTGCGACTGCACGCTTCCCTTATTTTCTCTAAAGAAGTCTTTTATCCGGTCCCGTATCGCCCTTTCGGTAGCGGGGGCCTTGAGAAGAAGCTCGTTAAGCTTCCAGTTTGCTCCGGGTCTGTCTAGCCCTACTATCGTGCACCTCAGCTCTATAGGCGCGTGGTCGGACCACGAGATCTTGTGGATCTCTGTATGGCCCACCACTGGAACCACTCTGTTTGACACTAGGAAGTAGTCTATTCGGCTGTATCTGTCATGGGGGTGTGAGTAAAAAGTGTATTCTCGGGCCACTGGGTATTGTTCTCTCCATACATCTGTCAACTGACAATCCTGGAGGCCATTGCGTATGGTTAATAGGTCCTGTCTATGGGCTGTGTTAATTTGGGTGCATCTGTCCAGGTCAGGGTCCATTGTGCGATTTAGGTCACCCGCAAGGAAGATACTTCCCCTAGCTATTTTATGTAGTTTGGCAAAAAATTGTTCGAAAAAAGCGGGGTTTTGCTCACAAGGGGCATACACTGACGCTAAAGTTACCTGTTGGCTTTGTATTGTGCCCGTCAAGATTAGGAATCTACCTTGTAGGTCAGAGTGTTGTTTGTCTATGGCCAGGGAAAGCCTGTTATGTGTGATTATTGCCACGCCTCGTTTTTTGACATCCGCAGATGCTAGATAAAATGTTCTATAGCTCTTATCTAGAAATTTTGGATGGTTTAGGCGGGAAAAATGAGTTTCCTGTAGGAAAATAATGTCGGCCTTCCTACGATTATATTCCCTAAAGGCAGTTCTCCGTTTAGTGGGACTGTTGAACCTCTTCACATTATGTGAAATCATAATAATATCACTACTCATCTGGGCGGTATATCGTGGACAATCTGTGTAACAGCTGTTGTTGAACGAGTTGGGATCTTATCTCTTGTTGTCCCCTTCGCTGACCGATCTCCCGCCTTTCTCTCTCTAGGATCGAAGCGTTTGTATCTGGGATTGAAATCAAGGATGGGCTGACACAGAAGTGGGGTGGGGAGGGGAACATATAGATGAACAACACAGAGAAAACAGATATCATAACATTGGTCACTTGACGTTGGTACCAGTACCGCAGTCCAGTGATCCTTGCCCCTGGGTAATCGGCGGGGGGGGGTTGTCCGCCCTCCCTCTTGGCGTCCCTCCCCTTCCCACGCCGCCCAACCCTCCCAAGGGACTTTGTCGGTACCCACTAGCCTAATCCAGGCCAGTCCCGACTTGGAGCACATGTGGAGATCAGGGCAGGTCCATACCCCACCGCCCCTCTCCAGCAGTCTAACATTATCCATGAATAAACGAACAACTTCAACTTTAACTATAACTTTAACCCCGAGCTGCACCCAGCCCCCAGGCTCTTGCGCTGCCCTCTGCCTGTCCCTCCTACCTCCTCCTTCGAACTGTGGGGACCTCTTGCCACCGCTCAGCTACCTCAGCTTCCACTGGCTCGGTCTTCCCCCTCTACCTAGCCTTCCTGCTCAAGCGTGTACTGCGCCACAACCCACCCTTTGGTATTCTACCTGTCTCCAGATGGCTTCCTTGAACTCCCCATTTTCCCCTACCTATCCCTCTCTTCCCTCCATCCTTATTCAGTGCCCTGTCTACCTGTGTTCCGCCGCTAATGGGCTCAACCTCCTATCTCTTCTCCTTACTGTGTCTCATTCTTAAACTTACTGCCTCCTGCTACCTGCCTCATCCCCATACATTCTCACATACCCTTCGCATCTTCAACTGCTTTACCTTCTTGACTACTTCCTCTTCTTCACCTTCTCCTCCCTCTCTGTGTACTCTTCCCCCTTCTTTTCTTGTCCTGTGTGCTCCCATCTCTTATCTCTTCCTATTGCTTACAATCACATCCCCCTACCATCTCATTATTTCTACCTACTCTTACATCTCATTCTGGCTTCCACTAGCTACCAGCTACCCTATCTACTCTCCGTCTGATTACTCCTGCCCCTCTTACTTCCTTTGCTATTTAACTATAAGGGCCACCTCTTCCTTTAGTTAATTGGTTCTCCCCCTCCCTCCGTCCATCTGCTTCTGTGCCGGTCCTGCTTTCGGCTCGCTGAGCTGTAGTCGTGCCGTCTCTCCGTGGCTGAGCTCCTCGCTCCGGTCTGCTACCTCCTCAGTGTGCTGTCAGGCTCCATTGCTGTTCCGCCGTCGCTGCAGGAACCGCGTCGACTTCCGTGCGCTATGTCCCTGGGTGTTCCTCCTTATGCCGCCCCACTCAAGATGGCCGCCTCTGGTGACGCCCCTTCCGGTGACATCTCTCCTCCTCCGCCATTTTGGATTAGGCTGTCCCTCGAGGAAGACGCAGCCGAAGCCGCTCCTCCTGCCTGGTCTGTTTTCCCGCTTGGTGAGATCTTCCCGCCATCTCCTCTTCCGCGTCCTGCGTTCCACGCTGGGAGGTCCTCCATCGCTACCCTGGCCGCCATAACTGGACCACGAGGTGAGCGGAAATTCTTAATGTTTTAATTTTTCCCCCTCCTCATCAGGGCTCGTTGCCATGTTGGTTATTACAGGTAACTGTCCTCTAATGGTCTAATAGCGTGGGCAGCACCGGCATATATAGAGATCATCAACGTATTCACCGGGGCTGATGCAGCATCAAAACAAGAAACTTTGGAAACTTTGCAACTTGGGTTTTTTATTTAACAGTGACAAATGAATAGCCTCCACCTTAGGCGTTCCCTCCTCTGGCTGGGCTTCCGACTGTGTTCCACGCTGGTCCCACTGCCGGAGCTTCAGGCTCCTCGGTTGTAGTGCTGGGTGCTGCCCCTAGCCCAATCTTCTGGAGGAATTTGTTCCCGTCCTCTGGAGCTTTTAGGTGTATAGAGCGGCCATTTCGGATCACCACGAGGCCGAAGGGGAACGTCCACCAGTAACGGACCGCTTTCTCCCTGAGTACCCTGGTGATAGGCCACAGGTCTCTCCGTCTAGCTAGCGTGGTGGGTGACAGATCTTGGTACACCGCGATCTTAGCTCCTTCAAACTCCATGAAGGGGGTATTTCGTGATTTTTGCAGGATCTCTTCTCGTGTACGATAATAATGTAAACGTACTATAATGTCTCTGGGGAGTTCATTGGGCTGGGGCCGAGAGTGCAGAGCCCGGTGACACCGGTCCATCAAGAGCTTGTCCTTTGGGGACTCTGGGCAGATATGCTCCATCCAGCGCCCCACAAACTCCTCACAGTCCACTATGGCTTCAGGGATCCCGCGAAGGCGCACATTGTTACGGCGATCCCTGTTTTCGGCGTCCTCTTGCCGGTCACGCAATTCATTGATCTGGGTCTGTAGATCCGCCGTTGTTTTAGTGCCTTTTTGGATTGTTTTAGAGTTTGTGTCGACCCTCAATTCCAATTCATGCGTCCGGGTCCCCAGGCCCCCCACCTCCTTGGCCAAGGCTCGTATCTCCGCTTGCAGAACATCTTTTAAGTCCTGGTAGAGCCACTCAATATCGCAGCGTCTGACCGGTAGAAGCCCCTGGTCATCTGGGTTCCCTTGCCCCTCCGACTCGGAACCTGTTCTAGATGCGGGGGCCAATGCTGAGGCCGCCCTGCGGGATCGCCAAAATATTCCGGCAAACCCCTCTTTCCTGGGGTTTTTATCGATTTCTTCGACATCCTGGTGTTACTGTGCGGCGATTGTGCTATTTTTTGTTTAATTTGGTTCAGTTATTCGTTTTGTGTGCTGGATTATGTTGGAGAGGGGCACAGAGCTACGGGATTATGCATCCATGCTCTCCAACCTCGCACATGCGCTCGGAGATTTAGATTTTTTGACAGCCAGAGGTCGTGCAGTCCCTGGGCTTGTTAAAATGCTGTTGTCATTACATTATCTTGCTTCCGCGTCATTCCAGACAACTGTGGGCATAGTGGGTGGGGTCTCGCAATCTACATTCTCGCGGGCCTTTACCCAGTTTCTATGTGCACTCAATAGACACGCTAGGAATTATATTCATTTTCCTACAGAGCACACAGAGTGGCTGAAAGTCAGGAATGGCTTTTATACCATAGCCGGGATACCATGTGTGATGGGTGCAATAGATTGCACCCATGTTGCTTTGATCCCGCCTAGTCAGAGTGAGCATGCTTACCGCAACCGTAAGCACTACCATTCCCTGAATGTACAGGTGGTATGCAATGCCACGATGAAGATTATGCATGTGGTAGCCAAATTCCCTGGTTCCAGTCACGATTCCTCTATCCTGAGAAACTCATCAGTCTTCCATGCTTTCGAAGAAGGCTATTTTGGACCTGGTTGGCTGGTGGGTGAGTATATATTATGATGTGTTAATAAACAACTCTAGTTTTTCTATGAACTGTTGAATGTAATAATGTTAACACAAATTGTATCATATTTGTGCACGATGGATTATAGGTGACTCAGGATACGGAATTAGGCCGTGGCTGTTGACCCCGGTGGCAAACCCTCAATGTGAAGCAGAGGAGAGGTATAACGTGGCACATATATCTACACGATCCGTCATAGAGAGAACATTTGGGCTTCTCAAAACACGATTTAGGTGTGTAGATAGAACTGGTGGGGCACTTCTAAAGCCTGCTAAAGTGTCAGATATTATAATTGCATGTTGCATTTTGCACAATCTGGCACTCCGCAATAAATTAGAAACAGACATACGTCAGGCCTTGGAGGAGGAGCATCCCGTACATTTACCAGCTGACACTGAGCAAACAGCCAGTGGTGTGGAGACACGTCTGAATGTCATAAACACTTATTTTTCATGTAAGCAAATACATATATGTACATAGTACTACATAGATGTATTAATTAATTGTAATGATAAATACATGTGTCCAAATACCATTCTCTTCGGAAACAGATGAATATGGTTCTCACACCTTTCTCTTCTCTGCTGTGTGGACAATTGCATGTGGCACCGGTATGTCATTCATCAACAGGTTGTATTATACTTCTTACCACTAAAAGGTGTTGTGTGTACGTGAGGAAATAATGTGTACTAAATCTATATTTTCTGTACATGCTATTTTTGGTTATGCATACTGTACACAATAAACCTACTATGTCGATAGCTAGTGCAGTATGGTTACATACAATTTTTATTTTGGAGTGTGACGTGTGTCACAATGATGTGTAGACTATTGTGTATTTAAGATCATATTTGACGTATTGTAGATAATGTTTCATATCACATACAAAATTGTCACTTCTGTTTGTTGCTTACCTTAATGAACATGTCATGACAATGATTTTTATTCATTCATGATTTCTTTTTCAAGGTATATCACTCCAAGGTCTGCTCATGGTATGTATTTGAATTCACATCTGTCATAAGATGTGCTAACCTCGATACAGGTATAGTTACAGGATGTATAAACATAACGTAGTGAAAAAGATGTGACAATTGAAACATGTCGTTTCTGTATTGTGTCTGTGCGTTTATCTACACTTGGTGGTTATTGTGCATTGTGTTTTCAAATCATTACATACATTACATAACATGTAATTTTGGCAACCTAACAACATACATTCATGCACATGAGCGCTGTTAACACTCAATGCATGTTTGTATGAAAAGACCCAAATGTGTTAAACATCATTAACATTACAATGTATGTGATTAGTTCTTCTCTCACTTCATATGTATAAGTCAAAGATGTGTGTTGATTTGACGTTTATCTAACATTTGACAAAATGTTAACACCATTCCAAAGTATAGTTCTTTGGATTCTCTACTTTTCCTAAATCATTCAACACAATGACAATGTAGTTAATCAAAGTTTTATTTCATTCATGTTAGTTATTCATAATGATCATGATCCTTTATAACTACTGTCAACATATTAACATAAATGAAGTTGACATTTGCATACTCACACATTTCTGCAACATAGTGTGTGTGTGTGTTGTATTTTTTGTGTGATGGATGTGTTTCTAAGAGAAATAATATAAACCAACATAATAATGTTGCTTTTATCATCGGCCTCACTTAGCTATGTTTCTGTTGAACGTTTACTAATAACACTAAACTATAGTTACTCGTGTGAATTAAATGTACACACAAATGTTCATGGTTTAATGATCTGTACCTAACATTCATTAGCTCATGCATGTTAGGTTACCCCTACAATTTAGGTGATAATATAACATGCACACGACTAAACAGTTTCTATCACCTTCCTACTGTTATTGTGTACGTTCAGATACAATGTCTATGAGTTGTTATGGAGCATTTACATTCTTTGACAAGTCACACGTGAGATTATAATATATAGTAGATTAATGTGTTTGCTGAGTGATAATGTTGGTTGCATATATCACATGGCAATACATATAATGTTAGTAGAAAAGAAAAAAATATCAATATAAGTTCTAACTTCAGTGCTTAGCAACATCATTATGATAATTAAGTGCATAGTAAATATTCGCACAATAGGATAACATTATGTAGTGATTGTTAATCTGTGCACCAATCATTGAAAGCATTGTTACATATTTATTATAATAGTTGTTCGCTAGTCGTCACAATCATCTAATATAACGATTGGCCCATCTGAAATCATACATTGGTCTCATGTATTCATCCTCGACATCTGTGAAATACAGCAAACACATGATGTTCAAAGATGGCACATTTATTTATGTCTCAGCATGACAACGCTTAACACATCTCAATAAGATTGTGGATATTCACGCATAAGTTACGTATATGTTTAAACTGCAAGGATAAAACTACAGATACAGAACTGTCTCATTTTTCAAATGGCATTGCTGGTATTACTACTGATATGTTTGTTCCGGTGCCTGTATACATAATAATGTGTGCGCACAACGTCTGTTGCGCGCGCACATCACGAATGTGTGGACTAAGTCTTAGCGCATGCGCAAAACGATGTGTATGCGTGCGTTCAATACATGTCCCTCCATGGTGCTGCTAGCATTACGCATATCATGGCTGAAAGTTATGATATGAAGCGAAACAAATTCACTTCAACACACGTACATATCTAAACGGACGTGTGCCCACGGCAAAAATGGACTATCGGCCAATGAGCGAACAAAATACGTGTGACGTCATGTTAAGGCACAGTGAAATGCACGCAAACACCCCTCCCACTGAATGAACATTGGCCTCCAGCGCTGTAAGAACTGTAACATACGACACGCGTAATACAGTAACATTTGTCACCTGCTGGAAATTGAGCCAAAAAAATTCCGATATCTTTATCCCCTTCCAAACCTTCCACGACGACAGGAAGAAATTTTTCCCGCATCTGCTCCTCCAATGGAGTTAAGATTAGAGCTTGTGCTGGCGGCCCACCTCCAGTGGCAGAAGCATGCATCCGTTGTGCTTGTATTTTTTTCTTTAAGTTTGCCCTGATATCATCGAATCTCTTCCGACAAATCGCCCGGTCCCTGACATGATTCCCACACGCAGACACAGCCAATGTTATTTGCTCCCACATTTCTTTTTTGGATGCTGAACTTGTCCGCCCTTGAAATACATGCAAAATATATGACGTTAATTATTATTAGAAAAACGAGCAGTTTCCTAAACTGCCAAGAGATATCAAACATGCTGGTTTAGGTTGAATATGTGTAGCACATGAGCATTTACGTGTAAACATACAAATCTAAGGAAGCTTGCATGAATATTGTATGAACTTTGGCAAACTTTTTAGACTGATTGTTATGGTCGTTATAAAGCATGAAGGAATATGTGTGTAACAATTAACATTTAATTGATAGATATTAGAGAACAATAGTTTGATATTAAGACATCTCACATGACCTAGGATAACATGTCTTTGAACAATCAATGCAAAGATAGACTTACCTAGTAAATGCCCATACAGAGAGTCATAGTGTCCAAAATCCCTGTGACAAGAACGCTGTTTTCCTCTTCATTGAAACGAGGATTACGTGGCCGCTCCAGACGTTTCCTCCGAACACGTGCAGCCCCAGAGCTTGGCTGCTGCTGACTGGACTCTCCTTCTTCCAATGGAAGAGACTCCAAAAGTGGGCCACCACCAACCACCCCACCACCAGAAACACCAGCAGCAACAGCAGCATACACCCCACCAGCACCAGCAACAGACACCCCATCAGCACCAGCAACGGACACCACAGCAGCACCAGCAACAGAGCCACCAGCAGCACTCGCAATCCCAGCAACACCAGTCGCACTCGCAGCAACAGCACTCCCCTGAATCCTACGTTCACTCAGACGTGTACTCACAAAACTACCAGTACCACTCACACCAGCATCACTCTTCCCACGCCTTTAGGCCATACCTATAGCACTCACAAAGAACAGAAAATAAATTTAAAGATAATCGCACTGAACACTTACAAAGTGAAAACAAGACAAAGATGTTAACAAAACAACACAGGACAAACGTCTCACAATACATATCTACTCTCTCAGTCAATATGAAATATGTAAATCGCCCAGCTCTGTGTGTCTCTCTCTTTCTCACTCCCAACAACACAGAGAATGAATAAAAATACACGCTGCCTTTAAATGGGCCGCTCAATCCAAAACATGCTTGCTTCGGCAGATTCAGCAAGAAGTTTCATTGGCGAACCTAACACCACCCCGCCATGCACGCCAATACAGCTGTGTGTGACCGCAAATCATCGGCAGAGTGGGACCAAATGTTTTCGGCTTGATTCGGAAGGGATTCGGCACTTATTGCATACGGCGAGAGAAAATCGGCAGAATCGTGCCGATAAGGAACACTTGGCGAGAGGACTTTTTCGGCGCTTACTTCATAGAGCCCTTAATCTTAGAACATTGTCTACAGATTATGTGCTATGCTAATAAGTCGTGTTATATCAGAGTATTTGGTCTTACCTGCATTTTTTCAGGAGGGCAAGATAGTCAGCTATTGCACTGAGGATGGTTAGATAGGTGTTTTGTTTTCCAAAGTTTGCTGGACTGGTATTCACATTAAAAACATTCTTCACTAGTCTATTTTTCATCTGAATATAAAGTAGACTCTGAAAGTACTCTCCTGCAGATTCTTTAAAAATAATAAAATCTACCAATTATTTCTTAGTTCAGTACATTATAGAAATCACTCCCTCTATTTCACTAAAGAAAATACAGTACAGTATGTCACCCTGGCCAAAAGTACAGCAAACTTCAGACAAAAAAATAAAAACTCACACATTATGAACATCATGACTTGGTCTTGAAACTACAATTTCTGAAGTGTAAGAATATAAATATTTCAAAAAGTCATAATTGAAAATAGAATGAATGACAAAAATATATAAACTAAATTAAGGGAAAAAAGAAAACAAAGTTAATTTTAAAATACATAAAAGATTTCAAATATGCACATCAAGGTTGTTATACCATTATACAAGCAATACAACTAGAAGAGCAGACTGCTTATGACAGAAACATGTGTAAATAGAAAATAGGGTGCTACACTAGTGAGATATAAATATAAAATACAAAGAACTTTTAAGGCAGAGATTCAAGTCTATTTATACAAGCAAACTTCAAAAAAGAAGAACTGTTCTTAACATCTCTTTAATGACTGAGTCTTCAGCATTGAGCTGGAAAATCCAAGCTGTTTCTCCATTTTCTTTTCTTAATACCGGTATTTAAGGGGAAATTGCTTGCATGGTATAACCTTGAAGGAATGCATTCATTTACCAAAATGGGTGGACAAGTTTATTTTTTGGTGTATAATTACATTTTCAGTGAACATGCCATAGTGTACTGTGCAAGGAAAATTAAACCACCCTAATAAAGCCCTAAAGTTTACCTCACTAGAACATTTAGAAACTTTAACCCACAACAGATCCTGGATGACCTTACAAACTGCCCTTGGTACAGAATCGATTTAATTTCCGACCCTGATTCTGCGCTCGACTATTTCCAATCCGAGTTCTTAAAACTCTGCGATACCCATGCTCCACTATGCAGAATAAGAATACAGGGGGCCCACTTCCAAGGGTTACACCTGACCTTATAGCACTCTACCATTTCAGGGATGCCTTGTGGAAAAGCTACAAAGTAACTGGCACTACCAAGGATCTTAATCACTACAGATGCCTGCGGAATATGTGCACAAGGCAAACAAGGCATGCAAAAGCACAATATTACTCTGAGAATCTCCTCCAGAACACATCAAACCCAGCTAACTTCTGGAAGGTTATCAACAATATATTCCAGCGTTCTAGCCATCAACAACCAAGTATTATCACTAAGGAGGATATTACTCTGACAAACCCCACCGACATTGCAAATGCATTCAATGTTTACTTTGTGGGGTGTGCTACTAACTTATTAGCAAAACACAGTTCAAACCACCAACATGAACCTCATTCTGAGAGTACCCATATAGACCCATCCTCTACCAACACTGCTCACAATTTTCAATTTGTCCCAGTATCCGAAGAGGAGATTACACAAGCACTCCTCAAATTAAAACTAAGCAGCCAATGTGGAACTGACTTACTGCAATTCAAGTTCCTAAGACTTGGTGACCCAGCCATTGCCAAACCAATTGCTTCCATAGTAAACTCTATTCTGTCTGCAGGTCATATCCCTAAGACTTGGAAAACTGCCAGCGTTGTCCCAATCTTGAAAAGTGGGGATAATAACACTGTCTCAAACACTGGGCCAATCTCTCTTCTCCCAACACTATCCAAAGTCATGGAAAAATGTGTCCACTCCCAATTAAGCGATTACTATACCAAGACAAATTACCCAAGCCAATTCCAATCTGGCTTTTGCCCCAAACACACCAAACTACCAGTTTGCAATGAAATCCAGTGTGGAATGGTCGCCGGCCATCTTTGTTTTGATGACGTAATCTTAAATGCAATTGAAACTCAGCCATTCTGATTGGCTGGTGTCATTGCCTTAAAATGACATCATCATTTTTTTTTTTTTTTTTTTACAAATCACATGTTTTTCACGGCCCAATCAGGACCGTGGAAAAAATTCGACCAAAATGTGACGTCATAGGCCTATAAAAGCCTATGTCGCCTCATTTTGAAGCCAGACGCCGAGGAGGATAGACATACAGGGATATTAATTGATTGTTTTGCTAATGTTTATGTTCTTTTCATGTATGTGTAATGTATTTTTCAGCTTTATTTAGACATTGGTGTGAATAATGTAATTTGTATTTAGTTACACGTTATTTTTAATGGCTTCTTTCTGGTAGTTAAGATTAGAATGATGGTGGTTACTTTCAATTAGAATTCTTTTGGCAATGGTTTGGCTTTAGGAATTGAATAGGGAATTGTATAATTGATTTGTATTGTATTGTAATTGGTTTAGGAAATTGATTAATTGATTGATGGTAATTGTATTGATGTTGCTTAGTTTCTATTTGATTTTCATGATGGCATTGGTGGTTAGGGGACATTGTTCATAGTGTATTTTATTGTTACATATATTTTGCATAGTATTACATGATGCACAGATCAATTGCATCATGTACACACTCAATGCAATTGTGTGACATTTCATATTGTCTCACATTTTAATCTGGTCTGTAACTGTTTCATAAGCCCATAAACCCATAATATATATTTTCTTTAACTGTGCTTGCAATGTCTTGTATATAATGTATACCCTGCTCATTTATGTAACTGTACTTGTAACCATGTATTATTTGTTTTACTCTGTGCCCAGGACATACTTGAAAACGAGAGGTAACTCTCAATGTATTACGTCCTGGTAAAATATTTTTATAAATAAATAAATAAATAAAATATAGATTTGTGTAGCTGCTGGTTTGTTGGTTTATATTTACAATTGCTGCTGGATTTATTGTAACATGCAATGTGGTGATTTTAAGATTAAGAATTCATGTTTTGATTTATGCATGTTTTATGTGTTTCATAATGGGCAAATAATCTATTATCCATATCTGGATAATAGTTATTTTGCACATTATTGTACTGTATGTGTTGAGGGGGGGAGGGGGCTGTATCTCCTGAAGTAGGGGGTCCTCTGACCTGAAACCAACGCGGTTCAGGTCCTGAGACCCCCTGCTCATGTACGCTATAATTAAAATGTATTTATTTAGTGTACGATCGCCTGTAACAGTCTTGCATGGAGATACAGAATCTCCATGCAAATGTTACATGCGGCTTTTTTTTCTATCAGCTAGCGTACGTGAAGGTTAAGAATGCTAGCAGGGGGAAAAAAAGCAACACGTACGCTGTGGGTGTGTTGAGCTATTTTGACCAGGTATGTTAAAAAATGGGCTCAAGGCCTTAGTGAATCGCGTCCCCGGCCTCACTTTTTAACGAACCTGCTTTTTTGGAACATCAGAACGCAAACCCATTGAGCTTATTGCATAGCCCCCTACGTATTGTAACCATGTATTATTTGTCATTTTAACTCTATGTCGAGACATACATGAAAACAACAGGTAACTCTCAATGTATTACTTCCTGGTAACACATTTTATAAATAAATAAATTACGGAGCCTGCTGCTCTAAAGACTTGTGAAGTGCTTAAAATCCTCTGCTTTTGCACTGCTTAGGGATTCTATTCCACTGCCAGCTGTAATAGTGTTGGCCACATTCTAGTTTTGTGTTTTTTTTAATTACTGAAATAGTTCAGTAAAAAAATTAACAACTACTAAGGAAATCTATTATTTTAATTTAAAATATATGCTACCTGTCAGTTGTGAATATATGTAAATTGTTTTTATTATGTGATATTAATGGTTACTGTACGTATTACTTACTGTACATTGACAACTATTTTAAGGACTATTATAGTTGTCCATGAACTGCTTAGATGCTGGAGAGGGCTGCAAGGGGCAAAATACTTTGCAAGCCCCTATAGCAGTGAAGGGACTTCATAACTATAAAGTTTGATAACCAGGGACAAAAGTACAGTATGTTGCAAACCTGATGTACTGTAGCAAGCCTTACTGTCTCTGGAGCTGAGGCTGAAAAAGCTTAAAACTGCAGCTCCTGAGATAGTGCTGCTACGAAATTACTCCAGGGGGTCAATATTCCTGCACCAGGGCAATGGTGGCTGGCCCTGGTGCGAAAAATATTATAGTAGCCTCGATAACCAACTTATCGAGAATTTTGAGCAGCTGCCGTCAAATTTTGCTAGGTAGCTATTCAGAAAGACCCGATAAGTTGGTTAAATCGTGGGGGGGGATATTTTTCTCGCGATTTCTGGCTTCTGGCCAAACACTTCGTACGGGAGCCGGCGAGAAGCCCGAACTCGCAATTTTGAAAGAATCGTGCAATTCCAGTAGCCTCGATAATCTTATCAGGACTCTGGAATTGTGATTTTATCAAAGATAAAAAGATGGGCATGATGTACCACTGTGCCAATCCATGGGTCGAGTGTGGAGATATTAGCGGGGGAGGAGGTGGTTTACCCCTTTATTTCTATAGCGGTTATTAACTGCTAAGGTGGTTAAGGGGTTAAGGGACATAGGATTGTATTTTTTCTTGTTGAGGATCGTGATGAGGACAGCCTTCATCCTGGCAGGGGTAAGTGCAAGTTTTATTTACTTTATTTATGCTTGCTGGCTAATGTTTTATTTTGAATGGCAAATGCAATATTATCCATATCTGGATAATAGTCATTTTGCCCATTACTGTACTGTATGTGTTGGGGGGGATTGTTGGGGGTAGAGGAGGTGGGTATTAGAGTTTTAGAGTTGTTGTGTTTTTTAATGTTTATTGGGAATAGAGGGTTTGGGTGAAGGTGTAGTTACCCCAAGGGTGGGTGTTTAGGCCTACCGGGTGGATAGCAGGACTGGTTAACCCCTTCATTATCATATCGGTTCCCACTGCTATGGTTGTGAAGGGGTTAGCTCCTCCCGCAACCTTTCTGGCAGGCCTAACCTCCCACCCTGGGACTACCCCTTTCATCCATCCCCTTCGGCCCCAAAAACAGGCTACTCAAGTTGAACCCCTTCATTGCTTTAGTGGCTAGCCGCTATGGTAATGAAGCTGTTTTTATTTTAATACTAGTGTGTGTGAGCATGGTGTCTCCAGAGCAGTGCCACGTTGATTTCAGGTACAGAGACCCCCTGTTTCCCGAGATACAGGCCCCGTTATGGGGTGCCAGTATCCCTATGCGTTTAAATGTCACGGGTCACGGGACTGGGACATTTAAACACATAGGAGATACTGGCATCCAATATCTGGGCCTGTATCTCAGGAAGCAGTGGGTCCCCGGACCTGAAATCAACGTTGTTCTGCTCGGGAGATCCCCTGCTCACAGACACTAGTATTAACATTTTATTTAAACACTGCGATCGCGTGCAAAATATGTGCAGGGAGAGGCGGCTCTCTCTGTGCAGCTCTGCAGCCAGATCGTACGGGGGAGAACTTTGAGTGAGGCCGAAATCTCACCGCTGCTGTCCTGAGAGTTTTTGGCATTTTCCCTGCCGCATGGCTTGAGAGGATTTGAGATTCTTTCTGAATACCGTGATAACTCAACTGACAAACCGATCAGCAAAAACATGCCAAACAGTTCAAGATAGCAGCAAACCTACTAGAATAGGCCCCTGAGACTTGCTACATCTGTATATTGAGACATGATTTGATATAAAATGTATAGACTGTATTGATATGTATATATGTATATATACAGTTAGGTCCGGAAATAATTGGACACTGACACAATTTTCATAATTTTGGCTCTGTATGCCACCACAATGGATTTGAAATGAAATGAAAACAACCGAGATGCAATAGAAGTGCAGACTTTCAGCTTTAATTCAAGGGGTTGAACAAAAATATCGTATGAAACGTTTTGGAATTGCAACAATTTTCATACACAGTCCCCTTATTTCAGGAGCTCAAATGTAATTGGACAAATTAACACAATCGTAAATAAAATGTTCATTTTTAATACTTTGTCGAGAATCCTTTGCTGGCAATGACTGCTTGAAGTCTGGAATGCATGCAAATCACCAAACACTGGGTTTCCTCCTTTGTGATGCTTTGCCAGGCCTTTACTGCAGCTGTCTTCAGTTGTTGTTTGCTTGTGGGTCTTTCTGCCTTAAGTTTTGTCTTCAGCAAGTGAAATGCATGCTCGATCGAGTAGAGATCAGGTGATTGACTCGGCTATTGCAGAATATTCCACTTCTTTGCCTTAAAAAACTCCTGGGTTCCTGTCGCAGTATGTTTTGGGTCATTGTCCATCTTTAAAGTGAAGCGCCGTCCAATCAACTTTGCTGAATTTGGCTGAATCTGAGCAGACAATATATCCCTATACACTTCAGAATTCATCCGGCTGCTTCTGTCTTCTGTCACATCATCAATAAACACTAGTGACCCAGTGCCATTGGAAGCCATGCATGCCCATGCCATCACACTGCCTCCACCGTGTTTTACAGATGATGTGGTATGCTTCGGATCATGAGCCTTTCCAAGCCTTCTCCATATTTTTTTCTTCCCATTATTCTGGTACAGGTTGATCTTAGTTTCATCTGTCCAAAGAATGTTGTTCCAGAACTGGGCTGGCTTTTTTAGATATTGTTTGGCAAAGTCAAATCTGGCCTTTCTATTCTTGAGGCTTATGAATGGTTTGCACCTTGTGGTGAACCCTCTGTTTTTGCTCTCGTGAAGTCTTCTCTTTATGGTAAACTTGGATAATGATATGCCTAGCTCCTGAAGAGTCTTCTTCACTTGGCTGGATGTTGTGAAGGGGTGTTTCTTTACCATGGAAAGGATCCTACGATCATCCACCATGGTTTTCTTCCATGGACGTCCAAGCCTTCTCCATACTTTTTTCTTCCCATTATTCTGGTACAGGTTGATCTTAGTTTCATCTGTCCAAAGAATGTTGTTCCAGAACTGGGCTGGCTTTTTTAGATATTGTTTGGCAAAGTCAAATCTGGCCTTTCTATTCTTGAGGCTTATGAATGGTTTGCACCTTGTGGTGAACCCTCTGTTTTTGCTCTCGTGAAGTCTTCTCTTTATGGTAAACTTGGATAATGATATGCCTAGCTCCTGAAGAGTCTTCTTCACTTGCCTGGATGTTGTGAAGGGGTGTTTCTTTACCATGGAAAGGATCCTACGATCATCCACCATGGTTTTCTTCCATGGACGTCCAGGCCTTTTTGTGTTGCAGAGCTCACCTGTGCGTTCTTTAATTCTCAGAATGTACCAAACTGTTGATTTGGCTACTCCTAATGTTCCTGCTATCTCTCTGATGGGTTTTCTTTTTTTTGAAGCCTAAGGATGCCCTGTTTCACTTGCATTGAGAGCTCCTTTGCCCGCATGTTGTGGGTTCACAGCAACAGCTTCCAAATGTGAATGTCACACCTGGAACCAACTCCAGACCTTTTACCTGCTTAATTGATGATGAAATAACGAAGGAATAGCCCACACCTGTCCATGAAACAGCTTTTGAGTCAATTGTCCAATTGCTTTTGGTCCCTTGAAAAAGAGGGGTCTACATATTAAAGAGATGTAATTAATAAACCCTTTCTCCAATTTGGATGTCAATACCCTCATATTAAAGCTGATAGACTGCACTTTAAGCTCATGTTCATTATTTAACTGTAACTTGAATTTATTTTGGTACACAGCCGAAATAACAAAACTTGTATCAGTGTCCAATTATTTCCGGACCTAACTGTATATTTATTTATTAAGGTGCAATACTGCTGATAGGGCACTACCACACTGAAACTCCACTGACTTCTCCAGGAGTTTCTGCGCTGTAGTGTTCAATTAGCACTATTGCACTTTAATGAATACCTCTCCGCTATAGTTTTTTTAATTTAATTTGATAATGTGAAAATTCAATCACTTAAAAGTGAAGCGAATTGAAAAAACTTGCTTCCACAAGCTTTTTAAAAAACAAAACCTTAGAGAGAAAACCAGCGAAATAGAGAGTTAGGCAGATTTGCAGGCTTGTGTACAGTTTTTGAGTAACAAAAGATTTCCCTAGCACACTTGAATTTACAAAGAAATAGAAAAAATTGCCTGAAAACCATTGCCCAAAACTAGTATTACGTTATTGCATGGGATTCTTTGTAGAAGCTAAGCACCTATGTGTTCTGATTGTAAAAAAAAAAAAAACTACCACACTGATTGAGCATTTGGGAAATTAATTCTGTCCTCAATCTGAATTCTGCTATGTTAATGAAGGGATGTTTGGCACAACTGAGAATTCTATGCGGTTTAGGTACCCCCAGAATACTTGTATATGAATTCAAATAAACCAATAATAATAATAATAATATCTCCTCTATCCATGTGCATTTCTTCTGTTCCTTTTATTTTCTAATACACTTGATATTCCTTTGGCATCCTGCTGGAAGGAGTTGAGCAAGTGAACTCACCAGAAGAAGTAGCACGCAATATAACAGAGCAATCTATCTAGAAAAAGCACAACAAATGTATTCACAAGGTTGGAAGAGTGTGAGCTGAGGTCTTTATAAGATTACTCAGGATACACCAGGCTCCAATAGGCTAATTAACCTAATGCTAACCTAAATTAACATTACTGTTGATTAATTGTAACCACTATTCACTAAAGGGAATAACCTAGCATTAACCCAGTGTAACACATAAACATCATATAGTTACATTTTTCTGGCATTTAGTACTAATGATATGCAAAAATGTGTTTCCCCTAACATGGCATATTCACTAAAGGTTGTACTCTCTTTTTCTCTCTCTCTCTTAAGCATACAGTAATGAGTATGTATAGTATAGTAATATTTTGGCACATAATTACTATGATGGTAGGGACAGCCTGGCAAGCATATTAAAAGTTAAGGCCACTGGTTGCTCCTATCCATCAAGATGGCTGCCCATCAAGATGGGTGTTGTAAGCTCATGCAGCCATTTTATTGTAGACAAAATGGCTAACAGCCTGAGTATTATGTTCCCCTGTTTATTTCCCATGTTTATTCTGCTGCATGTGATTTGTAAGGCACCATTGTGTGGCGGGTTGTTAATCTACTCAGTCCGGTCCGCACACAATGGAGGCTTGGGCCATAATCTAATTTGAGCTAGGTGAAGTGCTTGGAAACACTGGGGAAGTGGGGAAGGACATGAACATAGGTTTGGGAAACATGTACTTCAAAAGTAGAGCTTTTAAACTCTGTTTATGTAACTCCTTTGTTCTGTCTTGTGCTTGCGATCCCGGTGTAATAGTCTGGTTTTCCGTGACAATTACCTTTGTGGATATGCATTAAACTGAGGGAAATGAATGTCCCTAACTAATTTAGTTAATCAAACGTTATTTGCCTTGATTAATCTGGAGAGAGGAATTTGTTAGAAAGAAAGGCTGGGAGATAACGTGGAAGGTTATTATACCGTGGGTCTTGATTAGACCATGATACCCACTGTAATGTATTGGATGAAAAGAGAAAAAAGATATTGAAAGAGCAAAACATAAACTAGCAGAAAAAGTCACTGTATTTTCTTTTGCACATTCTGTACTGACTTATGCTTTATTAATTTCAAAACACAATACGTGCAGCATATTCTCCCTTTGTGAGCTTTTTCTTTTATTATCTTTATTTTTGTAGAGCTTTTCCTGAAATCTTTATTTGTGAACTGATAATTTTTGCACTAGGGGAAAAAATCAGAAAACATTGCAATGCTGGCAAACAAAAATCAATATACAATTAAGTGTGGACCTCTTTTACAGATGAAAATACAGTTAACAAAGCTAGAAATGTGGTTGAGCATGCCAGGGCTACATAGAAAAATAACAGGTTTTATACACAGAAGATGAAATCCCTACACACAACCATTATCACATTGTGTGCTAGCAGAAATGCACATTTTGGGAGCAGTTTATTTCAGATATCATTACCTATTCATACTGGTGTCAAAAACGGACATCAATGCACAATATAATTCCCAAATGCTAATGCCAGGAAGCAAAATATGTTGTGGTGAGTAATAGTAGTGGTGAACCACGCTTAAACTGAAATAATAAAATATCATCATACAGTGTATATAACATTTGGTTTCCTGGTATATCTGTACAGATTATATCTTTGTGTAGCGCTGCTTTCTACCTCCTCTGGGAGATCTGGCCTTTGCTACCGGTGGTGTGATGCTTCATACCGGTTTGGTTCCAGGAGATGCTGATGGTCCGCATTGGTATGGGGAAACAGGACAGGCTTTTGGATGTCTTCAAGCTGTGTTCTTTATCTGGTGCAACGCCTCCATTCACAGCAGGCTCCAGCTTGGCTCGAGACAGTCCCCACTTTGAAAGTCATCATTCTTACCCCTACCCAATAGACTGTAGACTCAGGCAAGGTATATGAAACAGGATCCTCTTTATTGCAGATATCATTCTCTGCAGATGGTATTACAGCGAATACATTATGTCTAGCACAGGTCCCAGACCTCTAGATAGTGCCTGGCCTCTTCTCAGAATTGAGGCCTCCCAAGCCTACTTGTTATTCTCTTCAGCTCCCCTGAGGGGGCTGAGGGCATGTCTCACTCCCTTGAGGGAGAGACTTGAACTCACTATAATTTGGCATTCTTCCTCTCTAGCACAGAGGGAGAGGGCATAAGGTCTGCACCCGGATTGGCTGCACACAGATCAAGTTCCACCTCCACCCCTATCACTCAGGAAGGCTGCCTGAGGCTGGGGAAAACCCAATATGACAGCCTGCCACAGCCTGCAGCTATCAGGACTTAAATGACAGGGAGGGGCAGAAAGATGGACAGTCCCAGCCATGGCTACATTTGCATCAACAAAGGCAACTGCTGTCTCTAATTTTAACTGTTGCAGTCATGTATTTGGTATTGACCTCCTAAAGCTTGGCCTACAGTAGAGGCAAACAAAGGTGAACATTCTTTAATTCACTCCTAACTTCTGACCTCTATCTATGTCTACCATAGCATGTTCTAGAAATTTAGCACAAAGCTTTTGCAGTACTGGTAGATGAAACTGGAAAGCAAAGCTTCCAAAAATGGCTGAAATAGTATTCTATCTAACAAAGTAAAGGGACTTCTATCTACCATCCAGTTAGTTGTAAGTTCACAATTTATTGTAATTTGTAATTTTATTATCTATAGTGTAGCCCACACAGTGGGTCTTTTTATATTATAAATTTATACTGCTTCACAATGTGCTTCTCCGCTCTCTTTTTGTTTGTACTTCTCTGTGAGCTCCCTACTGGGAGTCCACAATTTTAGGAGATCGTGGAGTTCTCCAAGTGGATGGCAGCAAGAGTATTGCAGTTACAACTGTTAACATTTTGGGACAGCGCAAGAGCGGACTTCCACAATATTTGTCTTCTCTCTGTCACTCTACTGCTAAAACTCTAGTGCATGCTTTTATCCCCTCCCATCTTTATTATTGTAACATGTTACTAATTGGCCTCCCTGCCTCTAAATGTTCCCTTTGTCATCTATCTAAAATTCTACAGCTAGAATCATTCCTCTTTCTCCCAGAACAGTGTCTACTCATCTCCTCCTTAAATCCGTCTTCTAGCAACCCATCAAATTCTGGATCACCTACAGAGATCTCCTTCATACTTTCAATGCTCTCCAATCGTCTACTCCAACCTACATATCAGCTTTGATTTTCTCTGTGCTCTGCACATAATTGTCTCATTTCCATCCATTGCACCTCTACTGCTCTCTCTTACCATAATGGAGCATTGTCATATAAAACAAACAAAAAATTCCCCAATGGGAAAAGCAAGGGGTCTCCAGAGCTGAACCATGTTAATTCCCACTCTGGGGACCCCTACTGCATACTTACATTGGATGGTGATGCTAGTATCTCACTTCTGTTTCCATGTCCAGCAGAATGCAGATCAATAGGAAGCTGTAAGGGATGATGATGCGGCCTCCTAGACCCGCAGGACATTTAAACAGACATTTTCAATGCCCATTCTGACCTGCTACCAGCAGCCCCTTCAGATGTAAGTATCTCAGGAAGAAAGGGGTCCCCAGAATGGAAATCAACGACGTTCAGCTTCAGAGACCCCCTTTTTCAAACCTAGTAAAAATGTAAAACCCCAAACCTTTTTTTCCCTCATTGCTTCTTACTACCTCATGACAAGCAATTCTCTCTCCACCTTTAATTCAAACACCTTCTGAAGTAAACATTTTAATAGCCTGAATGCATGGCTGCTGCATCACACCTATACTGTATATACACTTGTCAACCATTGTGATCAAACACTGCAATCTACTACACTTACTATCTCACCTGCTGTCTCTGTAAGTCTCCTAACATACCACAGATTGTAAGCTCTCCAGGGAAGGAATTTCCTTTCCTAGTGTTTATTTTATCTTTGTTGCACTTATTGTAACATAATACCTGTTATTGTGTCTTTTGTAAAGCTGGGTACATTACATGAGCTAGAAGAATAAAAATATACGCACTTCTCCAATAAATACTAATAAAATAACTCAAAATCTCAGACATCTAACCATATTGAATAAGAGGGATGGAAAGAGAAGGAGGAACAGCTAAGTGGTGTGTGCTAGATGGAGTCTTATAAACTGTTGAATATGTACAATTACTAGCATTGTTTCTCAGACTGTGCAATACTAAAAGGTAATCACAAGCCTAATCACTGCACTGAACCATTTAACATGAGACTGTTACTTTAAAAGTATTGACAACTATGAATATACAGTAGTCCCAAAATACTATGGCTATTATGGTCTCAGGTGTGGTCAAGTTTGCAGCAGTGAAAGAGTTAGACCAACATTTGTGAGGATAAATAACTTTCTCATAACCAGAATTTTTTTACAAGGAATTAGAAAATGAAAATGCAAAGGGAATTATTCTCTCCTGCTGTGTCTTCAAAGCAACGTAAGGCAAAAACATGCAGAGCTGCCAACATCTTAACTTCTGTAATCTATTCAGTCAAATCAATTCTGCTCAGTGCTAGGAGTCCATTTAAAAATAGCCTCCCATTATGTAGTGCTGTGTAATGAAAGTACTGCATGCTTTTAATATGAAAGACAGCAATTTTAACAGGGACAGTATGTAGGAATCTTCCCAGCAGCAAAACAAAGTTAGAGATACTGTAGGCAAAAAATATTAAAATGTCCAAAGATAAGTTATGCACTTAAGTATCAGAGCATTGGGTATAATGGGAACTATTTTGTTTACTTGGCTTATTACTTGTAAGTGTTTAAAATAATTGTACGGCTGTGCTCAATGATGCGCATCAATAATTTTTTGAGGATTCAATATTCTGAAGAATAAACCTGAAAATTCTATACAAATTGGTTTTTGGTCAAAACTGGTTTGGTATCTTATACAGGTACAGAAATTGGGGCAAGTACAAGTGCCATAAGGCACCTTGGGACCTACAGTATTCAAATGGATGCTCTGTAAAGTGGCTTACATAGAATCAAATGTCCAGAGGTTATAAGAATAGTCTCATTTTTGAAGGGCTGTTGCCACTGGCTGTGTCCAAGGCTGCAGAGAGCAGAGCAGAGTCCAGTCGGTAAAGGATGGCTTGCCACAGACACTCCACAGCTGCAAACTCCTTCCCGATCAGGGCCACAGGCCGTCTCGCCATAAAGGTAACCTCCTAACCTTACCCCAAAAGCCCCTAATATTAAGTCCTTTCACTAACCTGTTAACCCCTAACTTGTTACCCCTTACCCTAAAATCCTAACCTTAACCCCTAATGCTAACACTAATCTTTACCCTTAAAACCTTAACCCTTTACTGTAAAACCCCTAGCCTTTACCCCCTTACCCTAAGAAGCTAAACCTTAACCCCTTACTCAAAAACCCATAATCAGAGCCCTTACCCCAAAATCCCTAACCTTAACTGCTTATCCTAAAACCCTTAAAGTTAACTCCTTAATAACTTACCTTTGTAGCGTGGTGGCCAGTGGCGAGCTGCCCTCAGTGGCTGATCGGAGGCTGTGAGTTGGCTGTGCAGAGACGACTGGTTGCGAGTTGGCTGTGGCAAGTTGTCCCATTCTTGAGTCCAGCTACTTTCTGCTGCTACAGTGCGGAGTATGACCACCTGGGGAATCTGGAATGCAGCTCTCTGCTGGTTATATGTTCCTCAAACAGCTCTGCAGCAGACATTCAAGTGGGGAGAGGCAGCATCTATTTAGTTAAGAACACCTACGTCCCCTCCCCATTGAATGTTCACTGCACCTAAATAACCACTAACTGCCCCCACACTATCTGTCTTCCCCCACACATATCATTTGACTACACAGATGATACCATTTGACCACACACTCTGATATACAGTACATTCTGTATACACCCACATAACCTGACTGCTCCCCACATACCATTTGACAGCTCCCTACAACAGCTGGCTCACCCTAAACTTTCTGACTTTCTGACTCCCCCACAGTCCACTTGACTGCTCCCGAACAACATAATTGACTCCAACACACCTTCTGACTGCCCACTGTCACCTAAGCCATGTGACGGTGCTCCCCCCATACACACAAACCATGTGCCATTTTAATAAACCTACATGTTATCACTAGCCTCTGTTCCACATCCACGGAATACCATTCCCCCCTACCACCCTTATATTTTGTAAGGAGCAGTTCGACCTATGTGAACCAATTGCAGTGATATGTTAAGTGGGTTGAGATGTGTTTTTTAAAGCAGTCACCTCCACAACTTGATATTTTTTACATGTCAATTGTATTACCCCAGGTTTCCATAGAGACCAAGCTTGCACAATTATTTAAATTCTAATATTGCCTGTTTCTATTTACAAGCTGCCCAGCGACAGCCTGGCCAATATTTCAAGTTCAATCAGTAGTGTGAAAAATAGACAAAGTATGAGTATGTTATTTGGGTAATTATATGTGGCATTCCACATATAATCCACGCAGCACTTGGTGCCCATTAATTATTTGTAAAGCTGTCCCTGGAAATGTTTTTTGAATGTTGGTAACTATGGTCTTACAGTGTAGCACCGCTTAGTAAATATGGACCATTATCTCTAAACATTAGTGTTAGAGAAAAGGTTATTTAAATGAACACAGCCATAGCACTTTTTTACATTTAATTCCCTACCTGGACTTTAATGTCTCTACAATCTTTTGTGTACATGTGTCTGGTAGAAAACCCTTTAACAAACTTTAAAATCTGTAGAGGCTAAAACGCATGTCCGGCAAAACGTTTATGGATTTTGATTAATCTACTGTATACAAGCAGGGAATTAAATAAATAAATCTAATTTTAAAAAGCATAGTATTAAAGGCAAATGTTATGGTGGAGGCTGTGGGCTCCGCCCTTCATCCAGCATAAATACTTTTGTCTTCCTGATCCCTGGCCCCAGCATGTGTGATCAATTATTTTTTATCACCCTCCCCTGCACCTTAAATCCAGTATTTTTTTTAACTAAAGTGCCTCAGACTAAATTGACGGCTTCTCTTTGGAAAACATAGTTACCTAGTTACATAGTAGATGAGGTTGAAAAAAGACAAACTGTATTGCCATCAAGTTCAACCTATGCTAAATTTAGACGACAGATACTTATCTTATATTTGTACTTGCAGTATATTAATCTAGAGGAAGGCAAACAAAAACCCAAGTGAAATATCATCTAATGATATCTCATAAGGTTAAAAATAAATTCCTACCTGACTACAAATATTGGCAATCAAATTACTCCCTGGCTCAACATCATTCCCATGTTTACTTATTTGGTATATTCCTGTGTACCTTACCTTTCCAAAACCATGTCCAACTTTTTTTGAACATACAGCTGAACCCCGTTATAACGCGGCGCTTGGGGTTCACATAATGTGACAGTGTTATAACCAAGATTGTGGGGGGAAAATGGCCGCCGCGATCAGGGGGGGGGGGGTTGCATGTGTTTCCTTGTGTCTCTGTCTCATTAATTTGTGTCTGCGTCTCCTGTTTGCTGCAATCTCTGCTATCATACTTCTACTTGAATGTCACCGATACTTAGCGAGTTAAACTAAGTTGTGGGCCCTAGGAGGCATTCACTAGCGTCAGCTAGCACTCCAGCAATGCATTGCTAACAAGGGGTGGGAGCGCTCGGGTCACAGGAACCGGCTGTCTATACTATGGAAGGGGCGGTATGACTGGTTGTGAATAGCCCACTTCCAGGGAGCCAATAGGGAGACAGGAACTCAGCAGGAAGAGGTTAGGAGGTTGTGCAGGGGAGCACGCTAGTCAGAGAAGATCAGGAAGGGGAAGAGAGGCAAGTAGCCTCTACACTAGGCCAGAATATCCCCAGGCCCAGATAGGCCCTGAGTCCCAGGCTGTTGAAGTCAATGCAGGGACAGGCCCCAGAATAATAACCTGTCATGTTAGTGTGTTAAGCTAGGGACCCAGAGACTGTCACAGCATCATCCCAGAGGTTTGGGTCCAGACCTCTTCAGAGATATCATCAGCCCTCCGGGTGGGATCACCCCGGAGGACAACGCAGACAGCTCCGCGTCGTCAGATCCTTTGTGAAGATTGTTTGCGGGCCCGGCGTAGGAGCGCTGTGCAGGTAACATCCATTTAAAGTGCACCAACTATAACATTGCTCATCTTAGTGGCTGTGCAGTCACACACTCACACACATTTGGGGATTGTGGTGTGGGGTGTTGGACACAGTGTGGGAACACGGTGAAGGGTCGCATCCTGCGAGACGCGTTATCTACTGTGTCTCCGCCAGGATAAATACATACAAGGTTATGGTACATGCAAGGTTATGGTTACCGATAGTAAAGCTACTGTTTCTTTTACATACTGTGTGAGTAGTATTGTGTTATTGTCCTGTGAGGAACCACTCCCGCTCTGCTGGGAGCCATCGCAGGTGGAGACGCTGCATTTGGTAAGAGATAATCCATAAATACATATACATATAATCACATTGCCCCAGGCTCTCCGTGGCAGAGGCTCAGGCCCTGCGAGCCAACAGGTTATACAGCATTGGTAGCAACACTGTGACCAGGGGGAAACAGCACTACATAAATATACTATATAATATAACCTCTGGAGGCCAACCTCATGAGTAATCGTATTAGCACATAGTGAACACAGGGTGTGGAGGCATGCAATCGGCCTCCCACCACACTGACCAGAGGTCTGACACAAGAACCTGATAGAACAGTTCAACTCCCTATATTAAGTAGAACACTAACACATAATTAGTGAAATGGAGGACATGCATTATATCAAAAATTGCATAATAGCCTAATAGCATAAGATATGCGTAAAAAACAATATATCCTAAACTATAAAATAATGAACTCCTATAAATCATGGAATTATTCCACAGAGTTGAGAGTCTGTAAGGTGTCAGTCCAAAAGTGAACTAGATATGGATATAATCAAATAAATACTTAGCCAAAGCCAAGCATTAAGAAGCATAGTAGCTGGGTCAGTCACTCATATGAAGGTACTGGTAAGGGTCACAGGATCGCATGTTCACGGGAAATCACTTCACCAGATGGCCCACAGAGGAGAAGGTGTAGCAACCATTGGAGAACTGAGGAGTCCAGAAAAGGAAGAGACGAGACGCGCATGTTTCACCACCTGCTTCATCCGGTGGCTTAAAAAAGTGCCAGCTCGAGATCTAATAGGGTCGCAGATCCCGTGACGTTAGACCAATAGACAGCTGAGAGAGCTGGAACAGCTGCACTGATTTGTACGTCCACAATGAGCGGCAGAGCGGCTCATTGCCTGTGTTATGATACAAACAAAAATGACTTACATTGTATTGCAAAGAAACAAGTATGAATATAAGTGCTACAAATTGCTCTATGTCTCTCAGGAAAATTCCTATCATACCTTGTGATGGTACACACATTGCATTGAAAAATGCTCTGTTGCAACACGAGCACATATGAACATTAACTAATTAAGGCACAAGATAATCAGCACATAATTTGAAAAGAAAGATGTAAGTCTATGTTAAAGGGATAGAGACACAGATAAGCATAATAAAAACAAAAACAGAACTGCGCAAATAAGAACAAAATGACAAACTACACAGACCTAAACAAAAAGCTCTATACTCTCCCTGCAGCTGGCCCAAAGATTTTACCCAAAAGTCAAATATAAGCACAGGAGATGGGAGGGGATGGACCTACATAGGAGAGATAAAAAGAAAAAAGAGAGACCATAGTGCACTCTGATTAAAGTACAATTGAGCCCTACTATAGAATCTCACTTACCTGTACAGAATAATAAATGAAAAAGCGCAGAAGAATGAGATCTTAGCTGTTCATATGTTTCCCTGAAAAGATCCACTCTATCCACTTTAGTTAGGCTCCCTTCACAAGCCAACTGCTGGGCTCACCAGAATTCCAAAGTTTTCTCCCAGATTTATTCAGTGAGGAAATAAGATAAGGAAAAGAGAGAAGGTACCAAAGTACAAAGATATTATTATATGTAGCCCTGGGCTCCTTCGTGCTCTGTGACCCCCCCTCATTACCTCCACTGACGGGAACGATGGTGAGTGCTGCCGGAGCCAAACAGCAGACCCGCCGGAGTTCTGGAGGTTGGGGGCTGAGCATGAGCGCTCCGGTGCACCAGAGGCTCCGTGGCGGCCCGACTGCACAGAGCGCCGCCATGTTTGTTTCTCGCGCATGTGCAGTGTAGAGAATGCGGCGGGAGGCCCCTGTTAGTTTGCGCATGTGCAGTACAAGCGCGTGAAGCCCAACCAATCAGGAGAGGCTATGGGCAGGGACTACATGTCCCATGAGCCTCAGGAGCGCCCCACCTGATGCCAGGGAGCCAATAGGGCTGCAGTATCTCGGAGATAGAGACATTTCGTACGCTCAGCCCACGCTAGTCAGGACCAGGAAGAGCTAGGGGTAGGAGGTGAGTGCAGGTGTCTGCAGCGGAGGCTCAGGCCTCCTGTGAACCTGCAGGTATACGCACCACACCTGGTAACATATAGGTTCCCCCTCACATGCACTCTCGATATGCGATTGGGTGGGGGAAAACCCGTTACATTTGGAGGCGCTGCTGAGATCAGACCTGGGGCCCTATTTTATTTTTAAGTCAATTGTTCAATTTAAGTTAAAGCATGGCGTACTCAGTAGTATTCTTGCCGTCCCGCCAGGAGGTATATTCATGGGCCTTAGAGATGCAAGTCCCACGTCTCCACACCCTAGCAGTGGGACAAGTCCCTGTTGGTACCCCATCCTCTGACATGCAAGTGGCTTTGAGACAATATCCAAGCCTACAGAAGGCATTAAAAATAAAAGTCTTGTGCCGCCGCAAAGACGCCGACAAGGTGTGGTGCTCTGTGTTAGTGAATGTGGGACATGTTATAACCGAAGATGAAGGCCCTGACACCTTGTGGCTCTCAGGAGAGCTGAGTTCCCGATGCCCCGTCATCTATCCTGAAATGCCTATAAAATCCGAGCCTAGCAGCTCTCTACTGAACTTAACCGAGGTTGATATGAAATTGTTGCCCCTTTTCCAAGGGAGTTTTTGTGAGGATGACCACAGCACCGTATCTGATTATAATTGTGGTTTAAGTGTCGGCAGTCCCGGCTCCAGTCGAATGGGAGATATACAATTATTGGCCCAGGCCATACACCGACTTAGAGCGGCCAAACCTGAATCCCCCTTCCAGTCACCATATCGCAAATTGAAAATCTTTTCTGGGGTCATCCCTACACCTACCAGAGAAGAGGCTTTCGAGGTATGGAAGGATTACACTTTACAGGTCTTAGAAGTGTGGGCGTGCCCTGACCATGTGAAGAGGCAGAGGATCATGGAATGCCTAAGGCCTCCTGCCTCCACTATGATAAAGATGTTCAAGGATCAACATTCAGAGGCCACGGCGGCAAAGATGATGGAGTCTCTCAATCGAATTTACGGACGAGAGGTTGACAAGGGTGAACTGATGTCCAAGTACTACCTCCTCCGCCAAAAGGAGGAAGAAGATCTACCAGACTTTATACACCGAATTCAATTGGTTTTGTGGGATCTACGTTCTCGTGAGACCATTAAAGATTTTGAAGTGAATAAATATGGCGTGATAAATTCCTGCGGAGAGCTATACCCGCCCACCATATTGTAGGGATGATTAGAAGCTCACTGTTGAAAGGAGAACCCCTTACGTTGGAAGATCTGCTGGAAGAAGTGAAGGGTCATGAGGCCTACACTAGGTTACATGCTCCCAAGAAGACAAAAGATCTCCCCAAGAGTGACACCCAGGGAACGCCTGTTGCCAAGGTCAAGAAACCTCCACGTCGGGAGGAGGAAGCTCCACCCAAGACACCCTCCACCAAATCCAGAACATCAGGAAGAACCTCTCCCACATACAATGCTCGCCCTGAACGTAGCGAAGTCATCTGTTATGGCTGCGGGTGAAAGGGCCACTTCTCCTGGGACTGTGCAGAACAAGGGGACCCCGATGAAGAACCTCCCAGTAGAAGAAGTGCAGCTAGATCTATGGTATGCCGTGTACGGACATAAGGGACTGATATCTCAGAGACTCCGCTTGGATCCAGCTCCAGTGATGACGTCTCACCCTTGGATGAATACAGTCGGGTGGGCCCATCTGCCATCGTGTGGGTCCTCCTAGAGGGAATATACACATCTGCTTTGTTGGACACCACAACTCAGGTGATCATAATATACTGAACATTCTTTGATCAACACCTCACTCACTGCCCCTTGCGGTCTGCAGAACATATGAAGGTGAGGGGGCTGAGCAATGAAGATTACCCCATTGATGGTATCGTACAGGTAAAATTGGAGATAGTCCAACTGAACATCGGCAAGACACACCCCATGCATATAGAAGCCATGGTATGCCCTGAATATATATATATGGACATGGTACTGTAGGGGTTAAGTTGTGACAACATGAAGTGAGGAAATTAGCCAAGCACGACACCAATTCTAATCACACTTTCGCGCCATGATTTTTGAGGGACACCCTACAGTAGCGGCATACTTTATGCTTACTAATGCCGGCGGCATGCCAGGATCTACTCCGGCTGCCGCCAGTCAAGACCGCGCGCCGCCGCGGTTCCACCACGCACCCCCCCTCCGCTTCGGGTGCATTTTGGCCCCCCTTCCCGACCCCGAACCCGGCTCCTGCTCTGCCCCTCTGCTTCCCCGCACCCCCGCTTACCTCAATTTACACTCCAGGTGTGTCGGGGAAGCCGGGGAAACCGGGGAAACCGGGCGCGTCACGTGACAGTGACGTCACAGTGCGCCGCAACACCACGCTTCCCGCACGCATCCTGCCGTGCGGGAAGTGTAAGAATAAATAATGTCGATACTGTATATAAAGTGCCCATTTTCTTCAGCATGTGTGGGTGCAGTTGTGAGGAAGGGAGAGATAGAGTGGACTTGGTGTTAGGAGGAGAGCGTTGGGGATTTGTTGGTGATTATTGAGTCAGTTGTCTTGTGTTATTATATATTTTTTGTATTGTTGGTGTGAAAGAACTTTGTTAGTGTGTCCTTTTTGTTTATATTTGGTTTTTGTGACTGAGTGAAATAGAGAGGATGAGTGGGAGTGGACGTGAGAGTGGATGTGTGAGTGGACGTGTGAGTGGCTGGTGGAGTGGTGGATCGTGGGAGTGGAGGTGGTGCGGTGGCTGGTGGAGTGGTGGAGCGTGGGAGTGGAGGAGGTGCGGTGGCTGGTGGGAGTGGGGGAGTGGTGGATCGTAGGAGAGGAGTGGGACGTACAGGTGCCGGGACGTCCCGTGATGATACTCCAGGAGGGGGGGGTGCAGGTGGGTGAGGGTAGCGGGAGTAGTGGACAGGGAGAGAGGGACACTGTCCACCATACGAACAGTGATGATGAGGAGGAGGAGGAGGATGGAAGTGATGAGGGACCAGCATCAAGCCAGGCACGTACAGAGGGCCTAAGAAACCCACAATTTACCCCTCGGGAAAATGACATCCTTGTTGAAGGTGTCATGTCTTCCTATGATAAACTATATGGATCATTATCATGTAAGTATTTTTTAACAAATAATCTATTGTAATATACAAATTATGTTGTATAGACCGCACTATATTTGACATATGTAAGTTGTGGGTGCTGGGGAACAATGAGGAGACCTCTAATCTCATAAGGACATATAGAACATAAAATGTGTTCCCCGCACTCATAATGAATACTAAACAATCAATGATACTTGAAATGCTGATATCTGAATGAGCTAAACTGAAGAACATTAATTGACAATGTGCCCAAAAACTGTAATCACATACAATTAACAGGAGGGGGGGTGGTGAGGGAAGGGGGATATGTGACATCACTAAAGTGAGGGATATGATAAACAAATCCCTAACAGGGAAGGAAGTGGGTGCGGTGAGACGCAGGGGAAACATAACATTTCGTGGTCACTTACCCCTTCTACAGGCCCATTCTCAGTCACCACAAAGTGGGACTATGGTACTTTCCGACTCCCTCACACTAATTTCCTCCCAGTGTTAAAACAAATGCAATAAATATGGCATCCATGTTTAATCAAAACATGAGTAACGTAACATTGAGCATGTAAACATGTATGCTATAATGGATGTGTGCTGATGATTGGGCACATGTAATGTGTCACTAATGCGCGCATTACATAGCCTAATAGGGGTCGGTAATTATATGTACATGTTGTAAAACAGTTTCATATATTACCATACAGAATTAAATCACACAACTTAAATGTATATGAACCTATAGGCATGTCTAAAAACATTTTTATATATACACACAGGTAAAACGAAGACCAGTCAGAAGTACAAACTGTGGGCACAGATATGCCAATCTGTCTCAGCATCAGGCGTGTTTAAAAGGACACCTTAGACGTGTAAGAAACGCTTTTTGTGATATTAAACTCAGACTGAAGAGGAAGATGGCAGAGGCCGGCAGCCATGCATGTGGGACAGGAGGCGGCCCTCCAGCATCGTTGCATTTACATTCCTATGAGGAAAAAATGTATTCAATAATGAATCCCCGACTAATTTTTGGCATGGGAGGGAACAGAGATATTGGGCCATCTACCTCTCATTCGACACCCGGTGAGTCGTATGCAATTACATCAATATTTAAGTCATCCACCACCAACTGCAAGAACAAGGCTACGTTCATGTCACCGTGCACCTGATCCCACAGCAAGGCCTACCACACGGTCATCCCAAAGAAATACAAAAAAAAAGTAGGCCATTTCTTATTCTAATCTTATTCTTCTTAAATGCTTTCCCTTCACTAATGTTGAAGAAACATGCTGAACAATGTGCAATAATCAAGTGTGTATAAGAACAGATTTCAGGTGCATACATGTGAACTAAACGCATAGGATTTCTCATGTGTGAATAATCTATCTGATGCTAACATCACAAATATATATAGTTATTTTGTATTAACAGGGAAAATAGTCATTATCATTGTTGAACACTTTCACATGTTATTTTCAAACAATATTCTTTCCAATGTATGGTTGTTTCTGAGTTTTGCTACAGAAACATGTTGAATACACAAGGCAAAAAAAAAAAATTATACTGACCACCTGTATGTGGGAGAATAATACATGGACACTTCTTCCTTTGTATAATGACCTTGTACAGTGTTGTGAACATCATGAAAGTTTGGATACTTTGTAAGAAGATGAATGTAAGGGATAGTTTTGTTTCTGTACTCCATTCCCTGGAAAAACATGCCACTTGAGATGTGTTCTTACGAAAAGCCTCCGTTCTCTTACGCCAATCTAATATATAGCGCTACTGAAAACCGGATCCAGAAAAAAGCTACTGTCTCACAGATATATGAATATATTACGGATAACTACCCTTATTATCAAAATCATCCAAAACCTAAGGTATGGAGAAATTCTATTCGGCGCACTTTATCAACCAATCCTTCTTTTATTCGAAACCCACCGGCTCTCGGAAACAGGGGTGGCTGTTGGTCAGTTTATGAATCCGGTATGCGTATGTCTGTGAATGAATATATCCGAAGACAGACAATTGTCGGGCATAACTACCAGGATATAGGTGCCCGCTGCGGTGCCTTAAATGTTCAGCAGAATTTCTATTCTTTTCAACCGGAGCTGCCCAACCAATACCAGAACCATAACAGAGCAAGTTATTACGATAACATGCATAATACCGAGTTTGCTCGACCAGCTGAAATGGCACAAAGTTACTATCTGTATCCGCCTCAGTACATTCCACAAGATTCAAACTGTTATGGAGTCAGCTACAACCCTACCCAGCTGAACACAACGAACAACAAATTGATTGACTACAGCTACAACCCTACCCAGCTGAACACAACAAACAACGAATTGATTGACTACAGCGGCTACCTCGCAAACACCCATTTCATGACTGCACCGAATATGAATGCAATATAATGCATGTAACTATAACTTTTGTACTTTATACAATGTGTGAATCGCTAATTCCCAAATGACAGGCATATGCGTTCAATTAATGACGCATGCGCGTACCATACGGAAAAAGTTTTTCTTTTTCTACATTAACGTGTGTCTTTTACCTTTTTCGTCTTCTTCTGATAATATAACAGAGATCACGGTGTGAAGATCACAATATGCCGGAACACAGTTCTGAAAGAAGGTAAGCTCTAGTTAACGATATACGTGCCAAACTTTTTAAAAGTGCTGTGCAATGGCGCCTGAAATCACAGATATTCCTGTGCAGCCCTTAAATGTCAGTCGACTACGTGTACGCCCCTCTGTGAAAAAATAATCCATTTGCAAAATTAAATTGATATGTTATGTGCAGAAATGCAGTACATAGATTCCTAATATGTGTAATTTGCATATGGCAACATTATAATGTTATGTGTCTGTTGACTCAGGTTTGTCACTTATATAAATGGCAGGAAAGGCAGCACTTTAACAGCAAATCTGTCACATTATGCTGAATAGTTAATGTTGTTTTGCATTCTGTATATAACATGTTTGTAGTGATAGCATGTGGACAAACAAAACCTTGTGTAGTACAAGCATTTGTAGCATTTTCGATGGATGAATCAGAATATATATAATATATATATATATATATATATATATATATAAAACCTTTGTTTCATACAGTAAGTTAGTAAGTAGTTATTTAGAAGATATAGTGTAATATAGAACGGCATGCTTCACGTGTAGTACACAGTTACAGTAGAAAAACACGTGTGTTTAGATACATCATAAAGTTTGTCTTTAACCTCTACATTGCTGTAATTAATATTACATACTGTATGTACTTCTTTAACAGATGTTGACATCTCCATTCCAGACAGAAGATAATGTGAATGGATGTATCCAAAACTGACCAACTGCAGACTTTTACATACTGGCCAAATACATCACATGGGCACTCATGCTATGACACATATGAAAGTGAACATGCAAACTTTTATAGATCCTATCTAATCTTAGATTATATAATTAGATTAGCTGAAATAATATAGATTTTAGGGAATTTTCGATTACTTTGAAATGTGTGTAAACATTCCAATAAACTTTTCAATTACATCTTGTGTTAGTGCTACATTTTTGTCAATGACATGCTGATGACACTTTGATATGACTCTAATACAATTAATGTTTTCCTATGTCGTGTGAAGAAATACACATTTAGTGACACTGGAACTGTAATGTATTGCTTACATTTCTACCTGACTAATAGCATCACACATTGACATGAAAGAATAATATAGAAATGTGTGTTGTAAACCTACAATTATTAATTCTGTTAGGGATACATGCCAGGTTACTGATCGAAGATATCACCATGTCATCTGCTCATACTCCTGCAGACATTCCAATTATGTATGTAGTAATAGTTACATAAGTGGCAATAATAATATTAATTAAGGAGTGTGAACCATAACTATTGTCAAAGTATTTAAGAAGACAATTATTAAATAATGGATTATAAGTTAATAATAATTTGTCAAGTTGTTAGAAAAATTATATATAATCATGTAGAGTAGTTAAGTTGTAATATAACACTATGCATATTCAGCAATACAGCACTATCTCTTCACTTAATGCACAACATTCTGCATTTAAGGATGCACACATTGTACAGGTGGGGAAAAACATGATTTATACAAATGTGTTAAACATTGACATACCGTTGGCAGACAAACTTAGGATCATTCACTACAAAATGTGCAGTTCATTGGAGAGAGCAGGATCCTACGATTAGATACACAATGCAATGTGACACACATCACAAGATGATTATAGATTATATTATATGTCAAATAAAATCTTACATGTGAAAAAATTAGCTATTAACGTCCGGTGAATCTCCACCCCACTGGGTGTATGCTCTCTAACCCCTGCAGGAGGCACGGGAGGATCCTCCTCTAAATCCTCACGAATGTTGCCTTGAAGATTGTGACGAATGGAAATGTTGTGCAGAATGCAACAAGCAATCACTATGTCGCCAACCTTCGCTGGCGAATACTGTAGTGCCCCACCAGATCTATCAAGACATCTAAAACAACTTTTCAACACTCCAAATGTCCTCTCAATAACCGAGCGTGTGGATATGTGTGCGGCATTATATCGTTCCTCGGCAGGGGTTTGAGTATTACCCAGTGGGGTCAGAAGCCAAGGCCGGCTTCCATATCCTGAGTCGCCTTTAAGACAGTCAAATCACATGAATGTTAATATAATATGTAACAATATTCAAAACATTGGCTATTGGCATTTCCTAGTACATGAGAGGGAAGAATATACAACACATGCCCTAACAATAAAATCCTCATTATCTAAGATGATGCTGCATTACATGGATTAGATATACAACTTCACAAATGTTAAGGATTTGTGGTTACTTACAATATTAGCAACACATAATGAAACATTTAACTCTACATTTCATGTACTTGGAAGTGCCCTTTCTGTAACATTCACTGAACGAATAGCCATCCGTCCTCGAATTCCCCTGCTTCAAATTTACGAAACACTAATGAGCTCCTCAGAATATGGGAATCGTGGCAGGCACCTGGGAATTGGGCTACCACACAGAATTTTCATGTATGCGTCACATACGACCTGCACATTGAGCGAGTGGTAATGTTTCCTGTTTCTGAAATCCCTCTCCTTTTCACGTAGCGGGGTCAGCGCAACATGTGTGCAATCAATAGCACCCATCACATTGGGTAGCCCAGCTACATTATAAAATGCAGTCTTCAGTGCCTGCCACTCTGTCTGCTCGCTAGGAAAATGTATATAATCACTAGCGCGTTGAGTCAGTGCACATAGAAACTGGCTAAAGGCCCGCGAGAATGCTGACTGCGAGACCCCGCCTACTATGTCCACAGTTGTCTGAAATGACCCAGAAGCAAGAAAATGTAATGAGCTCAGCATTTTTATCAGGCCAGGCACTGCGTGACTCCTGTCTGTTGTTGGCTCTAAATCTTCTCTTAACACTTCATACAGTTCCAAGATAGCCGCTGAGCTCAATCGATAGCGGCAGATAATCTCTGCCACACTCAAGCCCTCTAGGGAGCTTCTTTGCTTAAAATTGCAGGGGGGCTATATGTCTGACAACACGGATCTCCCTCTCTCTCCTCTCTCTCTCCTCTCTCTCTCTCCTCTCTCTCCTCTGTAACATAAATGTCCCTCCTCCTCCTCGCAAAAAACAACACAAACGTGTAATCTGGTGCCACATCCATGTCACCCTGTAAGGTAAGTGGCTCCTTCTATCATTTAAATAGGCAGACTAATTAGTCACATGATTGTAAATGATGACATGTGTGTTGTATAGTATAGTGAACATATGAATTGTAGTAATTCAACAATTCATTCAATTTTAATTCAGATGTGTTACACACATTATGAAATGTGATGTAATCATCAAATATACAACATTCCTGAATCCACAGTGAAAACGATGCAGCGACACATGGTTATATAGTTACATAGTAGATGAGGTTGAAAAAAGACGTAGGTCCATCAAGTTCAACCTATGATAAATTTAGACAACAGATACTTTATCCTATATCTATACTTACTTATTGATCCAGGGGAAGGCAAACAAAAAAGCCCATTTAAGGAGAAAAATTAATTCCTTCCTGACTCCAAGAATTGGCAATCGGATTAATCCCTGGATCAACATCCTTCCAATGTATACTTATTTGGTATATCCCTGTATACCTTTCCCATCTAAAAAGATGTCCAACCTTTTTTTGAACAAATCTATTGTATCTGCCATCACAGTCTCCATGGGTAATGAATTCCACATTTTAACTGCCCTTACTGTAAAGAACCCTTTCCTTTGTTGCTGGTGAAATTTCCTTTCCTCCAACCTCCAGTCCTTTGTACTGCCCGTGGGATGAATAGTTCTTTTGAAAGCTCCTTGTATTGTCCCTGAATATACTGTATTTGTATATAGTTATCATATCCCCTCTTAGACGCCTCTTTTCTAATGTAAATAAATCTAATTTAGCTAGCCTCTCCTCATAAGTTAGAATGTCCATCCCCTTTATTAATTTGGTGGCTCTTCTCTGCACTCTCTCTAGTTCCATACTGTCTTTTCTTAGGATTGGTGCCCAACATTGAACTCCATATTAAGGTGTGGTCTTACTAATGCTTTGTAAAGGGACACAATTATGTTTACTTCCCTTCCATCCATTGACCGTTTCATGCAAGATAAGATCTTGTTTGCCTTTGCAGCTACTGCATGACATTGGGCCCTATTGCTAAGCCTGCTGTCTACAAGCACTCCTAAATCCTTCTCCATCAAGGATTCCCCCAATACTGTATATCTCCATTTAATTTGTAAGTCGCCTTTTTATTCTTGCATCCCAAATGCATAACCTTACATTTGTCTGTATTAAATCTCATCTGCCATTTACCTGCCCACATTTCCAGTCTCTCCAAGTCCTCCTGAAGAGAAATTACATCCTGCTCTGATTCTATTACCTTACACAATTTAGTATCATCAGCAAAGATGGAGACGTTGCTCTCGATCCCAACCTCAAGGTCATTAATAAACGAGTTAAAAAGCAGAGGTTCCAGTTCCGATCCCTGAGGTACTCCACTCACAACTTTAGCCCAACCTGAAAAAGTTCCATTTATGACAACCCTCTGTTGTCTGTCCTTTAACCAGTTTTCAATCCAGGTGCATATATTATTACTGAGTCCAATTTTCTTTATTTTGTACACCAACCTCTTGTGTGAAACCGTATCAAAAGCCTTTGCAAAATCTAAGTAGACCACATCAACTGCATTACCCTTGTCTAAATTCCTACTTACCTCCTCAAAGAAACAAATAAGGTTAGTTTGGCAAGATCTATCCTTCATAAATCCATGCTGACTATTACTAATAATTTTGTTTTCCATTAGGTATTCCTGAATATTATCCCGTATTAAACCTTCAAGTAGTTTCCCTACTATTGAAGTCAGGCTTACAGGTCTGAAATTTCTCGGTTTTGATCTAGCTCCCTTTTTAAATATAGGCACCACATCTGCTTTACGCCAATCTTCTGGTACTAAGCCTGTGGAAATGGAGTCCTTGAATATTAAATATAATGGTTTTGCTATTACTGAGCTTAACTCCTTGAGAACTCTTGGATGTATGCCATCGGGGCCAGGTGCCTTATTTACTTACATTTTTTCAAGTCGCTTATGAACTTCTTCCTCAGTTAACCAATTGGTCATTAATATGGAGGTTGTGGCTTCCTCCTGCGGCACTACTATTGAACTTGATTCTTCCCTGGTAAACACAGAGGCAAAGAATTTGTTTAATACCTCAGCTTTTTCCTTATCTCCAATAATCTGCCTATCCATCTCACACTGAAAGGGTCCTATATTTTCTTTTCTCATTTTTTTGTTATAAAGGTACTTAAAGATCTTTTTAGGGTTGACCTTACTTTCTATTGCAATCCTTTTTTCATTATCCATTTTTGCTAATTTGATTGCCCTTTTGCAATTTTTGTTACATTCCTTATAATTCTGATACGATGTCTCTGTCCCTTCTGACTTAAAGAATCTAAACGCCTTCCTCTTCTTGTCCATTTCGTCCCCTACCTGTTTATTTAGCCACATTGGTTTGACTTATTTTTTTTATACTTATTACACAAGGGTATATACTGATAAGTGTGCTTTTCTAACAATGTTTTAAAGACTGCCCATTTACAGTGGCGGCCGCCCTGAGTCTAAAGCGGTCGCCACCGCGGGTAATTTAAAACCCCGTGCAGACGCGGGCCTGTTTTTTTTTTTTCGGCGCCGCAGGCGCTTCTATTGTTCAGCGCCATTGGCGCTGATTGGAGAAACGGCCGCGCACGGCCGTGAGATGCGGCTGGCGCGCGGCCAATCTCGGCGCAGAAAAAAAAGGGGAAAAAATTGCGGTTAAGCTTTAGATTAAGTTTAGCCGCAACAGTATCTTCTACATTTTCCCTGCAAAAACATCATCCCATTGTATTACTACTAGATTAGACTTCAGTTTATTAAAATCTGCCTTTCTAAAGTTTAAAGTCTTTGTTGAACCCAAGTAATCTGTTTTTTGATAATTTATTTCAAATGAGACCATGTTATGATCACTGTTACCCAAATGTTCCAGGACTTGAATATTTGTTATTACTTCTACATTGTTTGATATGACCAAATCCAGAACTGCCCCTCTCCTGGTTGGTTCCTCAATAATTTGGATCATATAATTGTCTTTAAGCACCCCCAAAAACCTGTTTCCTTTTGTTGTAACGCTAATCTCATTGCCCCAGTCTATGTCTGGATAATTAAAATCCCCCATTATGCAAACATGACCCAGTTTTGATGCCTTCGCCATTTGCAAAAGTATTTTAGCCTCCTCAATCTCACAGATATTTGGTGGTTTATAGCATATTCCCACAAACATTTTCTTTATACTTTTACCTCCACTGCTAATTTCTATCCACAAAGTCTCTACATTTTCATAATTCCCTTCATAGGCATCATACCTTATAATAGGTTTTAGATCCGGTTTAACATATAAACATACTCCACCTCCCCTTCTATTTGTTCGATCCTTCCGAAAAAGAGAATAACCCTCTAAATTAACTGTCCAGTCATGAGTTTCATCCCACCATGTTTCAGTAATGCCTATGATATCATACTGCTCCCTTGCAGCTATTAATTCAAGCTCCCCCATTTTATCTGTCAGGCTTCTTGCATTAGCAAGCATGCATTTCAGTTTTTTTTCAGCCTGTACTATTATCTTATCTGCTCCTTCCTTTCTGCTCCCACTTCGTTTAGTCTTTAGAAGTTTTCTAGTATTATCTGTTTTTACTATGGGTGTCTCACTGCATGTCAAACTTGCACTTGCCCCCATTCTATCTCCATACCACCTTGTATCCTCATCTATTCCATTTAGTTTATTATCTGTTTCATTTCCCATTCCCCCTCCATCCTAGTTTGAAATCTCCTCCAACCTTTTTAGCATACTCCCCCCTAGCACAGAAGATCCCTCTTCATTGAGGTGCAATCCGTCCCTAGAATATAGATAGCTCCTCTCAGAAAAGGAGTCCCAGTGCTCTAAAAACCCAAACCCCTCCTTCCTGCACCACTTTCTTAGCCATGCATTAACCTCTCTGATCTCTGACTGTCTCCCTGCGGTAGCGCATGGCACTGGTAGTATTTCAGAAAATACTACCTTGGAGGTCCTTGCCTTAAGCTTTTGGCCTAGATCCCTGTAATCATTTTTTAGGACCCTCCATCTTTCTATAACTTTGTCATTGGTGCCAATGTGTACCAAGACCGCCGGGTCAATCCCAGCCCCCCCCCCAAACACAATATGAGTAATTGCTATAAAAGAATGACTGAATTATGACATTTGTATGTAACATGTTCAGTCATGGAGGTGTTACATCACAAGAAGTAATCGTTTGTTTCTGTAAAGGTGTGTCTGAAGTTTGGATTATTGTCAGGATGGTTGTTTTGTGTTGTCGGAAGTATTGCCCTTTAAATTAACCCCCTGCTAACATTTGCTGGTACACTATAAAGTTAGGGCCATACACGCAATGATATTAATTGTAATTCAATCATGTGTTCTCCTTCAATTACAAATATTGTAATCAGCTCCGGGTGACAGATATATTCACGCCAACATCCGTGGAACACCAGACAGCAGCGAGGACCACCCCTGGACCCCTCTGAGTGCTAATTAAATGTACTTTCTTTCGACAACTTAATGTATGTTTAAAAGTGAAATGCAGTATTATCCATATGTGGAGAATAGTAATTTTGCACAATACTGTACTGTATGTGTTATGGGGTTGTATGAATTTTTAAAGGATAGGTGTTTTTGGGGGTGGCCCACGATTGCTACCGCATGCCAGTGGGGACCCCCGGACACCTGCGGGACACCCGGCCTACGTCGGTAACCCCCACGGGGTCAGCGGGGGACACTCACGGGGTTAGCCAGGGACACCCGCCGGCCTGTTGTATTGGTGTTGTGCCTGCAAAAATGTAAACAAAGAATTTTTTCTAAGTCCTGCATTTTTTTATCACCTGCCTATAGCTGGTGAGCTTTATTCAGCGCACTTTCAAGTACGATAAGTTTGCGTTGCTTAGTGAATCCCGCAGAAGGGCAGGATTCAGAGCAAACAGCTGATCGTACGAGCAAAGTTGGAATTTGAAACATTTCTTGGAAAAAGTCAGTTTTAGAGCGCAAAGTGCCTGTTTGCGCGGCTTAGTGAATCGCGCTCGGTGGAAGTTCGCGTTCTAAGAGCACTTTGCGCTCGTAAAACGACTTATCACTGCTTACTGCATAGCCCCCATAGTGTCTCCAATCATTTTAGATTAAATCACAATAGTGATCCGACTGGAATTAGGTTTTTTGGAATAGATTTGTCCAAGAAAAATGATCGTGGTGGAGATAGAATTTTGTCCATTAACAAATTGGAGACATCATGGATTTTTACGTTAAAAACACTAGCACCACGTGGACTAAATCTAAACATTGATCTAGTATCTTTTTTGTAATCTGGGAAAATGTTTATGTTTCTATAATCATTCAGTATTGTATAAATAAAATATTTTTAATATTTTAATATATGTTTTATAATAAGTTTTATTGTAAGTTCATATTTTATCTTATCATATTTTAACATTATGTTGGGATATTAACAATCAGGTGTTATGGATCATGAAGGTGTAACCCAATATGTGGCATCCTTTTTCACTCAGTACTATGTGTGCTAGATTTTAGTTACTCCCCTTTCTTATTAGATAGGGTATAAGTAGAGTTAGATTGAGCAGCTCCCACACATGCCCCTGAGGAAGTCAGACTGGCGAAACTAGTCGGGTTAATGTGAATGTGGAGCCCAAGAGTGTTCCCCAGAGAACAAGCAGACGTCGGATCTAACGGAGGACAGTTCTCACGCTATAATCTCACGAGACGCGAGTAGCTGCAACACGTGATGCGGAAGTGATCCGAGCGCACAGGGGCAACAGAAGAGAAGGACACAGGACACGGGATGTCTCTGTGAACTGCCCAGCATCTGTGCTTATCGGTGGAACGTCACGTGAGGATAGTAAAAGTCACATGAGGCTAGTAAAGAGAACTGTCACTGTGATATGCAGGATGATCTGTTAACGTGATTTAACAATTTCAGAGGAACTGCATTCTGACGTGTGCTGAGCCAAGCTGTGGAACATATCCTTTTTATGTGATATATAATAAAATCTTTGTACTTTTGTACCTTCTCTCTTTTCCTTATCTTATTATCTTTCTGAATAAATCTGGGAGAAAACTTTGGAATTCTGGTGAGCCCAGCAGTTGGATTGTGAAGGGAGACTAACTAAAGTGGATGCAGTGGAACTTTTCAGGGAAACATTTGAACAGCTAAGATCTCATTCTTCTGAACTTTTTCATTTATTATTCGGTAAGTGAGATTCTATAGTAGGGCTCAATTGTACTTTATTCAGAGTGCACTATGGTCTCTCTTTTTTCTTTTTATCTCTCCTATGTGCTGTAGGTCCACCCCCCCCCCCATCTGCTGTACAGATAAGCATAAATAACAAACACCTAAATAATATATATGAGTGGTATGTTAATAATACACCAAAAGGACAGAATGATATAACACGAGCCTTGCACGAAAATAAAATAAAAATATGAGCCCGAAGGACTAATAGATGTAACAAAACATTGATATAAATCACTAGAAAGGTCACTCATAAAAACATTGCAAAGCCCATATATTCATTCATGCCATATGGTAATAATGTTCAGAATTTTTTGATTCTAAGGGTATGACCAGATATGAGATATGATCAAGGTTAAACTTTAAATCTAAAGCGGTAGTTTACTACTTCACCTATACGTGTCCTATGATTTACATAGGAATGACAACACGTGAACTAAGGTTCCATGTCCTAGAATACAGTGGACAAAATAGAAACAAAGTTCAGTTGATCAGTGCTTCCGGATATTGAATACAAAGTAACAGTCTATAATATATAAACTTGCTTGCAGAAAGGAATATAAAGGCATCAGTGATATCTGTTAAAGAAGAATCTTGCTCAAATTGCAGGGAGTGTATACATAATGTCCTATGGTTGAAAATGCAGTAAGTATCTGTTAAACAACAGCACTGTCTGGTTCTCTTCCTAAAAGGGCTACTTCCTAGAGCTTCTAATGCAATATATAATAGTCTTCCTCCCACTGTCTGATAACTATACTGTAATGTGAGAAGAAAGTAGATTTACTCACAGTATAGTGCCGTCCATTCCAGGTGTGTGCCTCACGCTGAGAGCATAATGCAGGGGATCCAATCAGGTACAAAAAAACAGAGCACAGCAGCAAAAGATGAATGGGCTACAATACTGTCACTAAGTTTAAAAACAGTTTAATGAATAAAGTGACAACAAGGCATGAGAGAGGGTAGAATAACTCTAACGTGTTTCACGCATTTTTTCAGTGCTTCATCAGAGAGATAATTGCTGTATTGCTGATCGAGACTGGGAACTTAAACATTTCCTAGTCCAATCAAAACGTAGTTACAGTATTGTAGCCCTTTCATCTTTTGCTCCTGTGCTCTGTTTTTTCTACCCGATTGGATCCCGTGTCCTAGAATGCGTTCGTAACATTAAAAACACTGAACGAGATTTACAGGTGGGTCGTAAACTTACCACGGTCACAAGACATTTGAAATCATGACATAATTCTGACAGTAGTCTTCTAAAAGTCTTTGAGATCGATCACGTTTCTTTAGGAATCTGCAGCGGTGACCAGGAAAGGTCCCTTTTACAAAGAGAATGCTGCTGGATAATTACATTGGGAATATTATTACTGATGCAGCGGCCATTATTCGAACACATCACGGCGCCGATTTTGAGTTCTCTGGTGTTCCCCACGCAGCATGAACGCGGCCAATCGCCCCAGGCACCCACGCTTGTCACGGATGTTTAGTTTGAATTTCATGGATTCTGTTTCTTGGTTTGCAATAAAATGGATGAATTGAAATGTGTACAGTACTGTCCCACTGTGCTACTGTGTCAATTTCATGTTTTTAAAAGCCAGAACACTAAAATTCATTTTTCTGCACTCGCCGCACTCGTATCTTAGTGCGGGAAGGCTGGAATTCATCCCGCGGTTTCAAATCGGGATTCCGATGTACAGGACGCATGAAGTGTTTGAATAACGGCCGCTGCATCAGTACCATACAGCATGAATGAATACAGTATATGGGCTTTGCAATGTTTTTATGAGTGACCTTTCTTGTGATTTATATCAGTGTTTTGTTACATCTATTAGCCCTTCAGGCTCATATTTTTATTTTATTTTCTTGCAAGGCTCATGTTAAATCATTCTGTCCTTTTGGTGTATCATTAACATACCATTCATATATATCCTTTAGGTGTTTTGTTATTTATGCTTATTTGTGTCTCTATCACTTTAACATAGACTTATATCTTTCTTCTCAAATTGTGTGCTGATTATTTTATGCCTTAACTAGTTAATGTTGATATGTGCTCGTGTTGCAACAGAGCATTTTTCAAAGCAATGTGTGTACCATCACAAGGTATGGTAGGAATTTTCCTGAGAGACATAAAGCAATTTGTAGCACTTATATTCATATTTATTCTTTGCAATACAATACAAGTCATTTTTTCTTGTATCATAACACAGGCAATGAGCTTCACTGCCACTATGGTTACCCCCCTTGGGGGAGTGGCTACGGACGTACAAATCAGTGCAACTGTTCCAGCGCTCTCAGCTGTCTATTGGTCTAAAGTCACGGAATCTGCGACCCTAAATAGATCTCGAGCTGGCACTTCTTTAAGCCCCCGGATGAAGCAGGTGGAGAAACATGCGGGTCTAGGCTGTTCCTTGTCTGTACTCCTCAGTACTGCAATGGTTGCTACACATTCTCCTCTGTGGGCCGTCCAGTGAAGTGATGTCCCGTGATCCTGCGATCCTGTGACCCTTACCAGTACCTGCATACGAGTGACTGACCCAGCTACTGTTCTTCCTAATGCTTGTCTTCGGCTAAATATTTATTTGATTATATTCACATCTGGTTCCCTTTTGGACTGACACCTTTCAAACTCTCATCTCTGTGGAATTATTCCATGATTTGTAGCAGTTCATAGGAGTTCATGATCTTATAGTTTAGGATACAGTATATTGTTTTTTACACATATCTTATGCTATTAAGCTACTGTATTATGCTATTTATATATGCCTGGCCTCATAAATCAGATTTTCCATCCCCTTTAATAATTTTGTGGCTCTTCTATGCAATTTTTTTAGTTCCATAATGTATTCCATATTCAAGATGTGGTTTTACTAATGCTTTATAGAGGGGCAAACTGATGTTTACTTCTTTCCATCCATTCTCCGTTTAATGTAAGATAAGATCGTGTTTGCCTTCTTAGGTACTGTATGACATTGGGCACTATTGCTAAGCCTGCTATATACAAGCAATCCTAAATCCATTTCCATCAAATATTCTCCTAATTTAGGACTATTTCATTTGTAAATTATCTGTTTATTCTTGCTTCCCAAATGCATAACCTCACATTTATCGGTAATAAACCTCATCTGCCATTTATCTGCCCAAGTTTCCAGTCTATCCAAGTCCTTCGGGAGAGAAATTGCACCTGCTCTGATTCTAATACCTTAATTTGGTCTCTATTCCAACCTCAAGGTCATTAATAAACAAGTTAAAAAGCAGGGGTTCCAGTACTGATCCTTGAGGCACTCCACTCACAACTTTAGCCCAACCTGAAAAATGTTCTATTTACGACAACGCTCTGTTGTCTATCCTTCAACCAGTTTTTAATCCAGGTGCAAATATTTTTTAACAAGTCCAATTTGCTTTATTTTGTACACTAACTTCTTGTGTGGAACCGAATCAAAAGCTTTTGCAAACTATAAATACACCCCATCAATTGCATTACCATGTTCGAAATTCCTACTTATCTCCTCAAAAAAACTAATAAGGTTTGTCTGGTATGAACTATCCTTCATAAATCAAAGCTGACTATTGATAATAATTTGGTTATCTATTAGGTATTCCTGAATATTATCCTGTACTTAAACTCCAAGTAGCTTCCCCAATACTGATGTTAGTCTTACGGTCTGTAATTCTCTGGTTGTGATCTTGCTCCCTTTTTAAATATAGGCACCACTTTTGCTTTACGCCAATCTTGTGGTACTTAGCCTGCGGAAATGGAGTCCTTGAATATTAAATGTAATGGTATGGCCATTACTGAACTTAGCTCTTTAATAACTCTTGGATGTACAGTACTGTATTCCATCGAGCCAGGTGCCTTATATACTTTCATTTTATTAAGCCGCTTATGAATTTCTTCCTTAGTTAACCAATTGTTCATCAATATAGAGGTGGTGACTTCCTCCTGCGGCACTATTATTGCAATTTATTCTTCCCTGGTAAATATAGAGGCAAATAATTTGTTTAATACCTGTGATTTTTCCTTATATCCATTAGTTTGCTTGCCCATCTCGCACTGAAAGGGTCCTATATTTTCTTTTCTATTTTTTTGTTAATAAGGTACTTAAAGAGATTTTTAGGGTTGATCTTACTTGTTAAAAATCTGCGAATGGATTGAGGAATCCTCGGGCTGGATTCTTAAAAAATCTGGGCAGATTGTATCCAATGCCACATTTGGACTAATCCACACAGATTGAAACTGCAACAATCTGTTGACGGAATTTACACTGCAAAACAGACTTTGAATGGAAAGCTCTGGGACACTGATTTTGATAGTTTTGCCCATCTCTAGTTATGGTACAGATGTAGCCAGACTTAATGTCCGCAGCACCGTGGATGAAGAAGGGGTCAATGGGACCACTGACAGTGTTAATCCTTCATGCATGACCATCAGTGGCTGTGGCACTGAAGATATTAAGTCTTGCTAGATCTGTACATTATTTATCCTACTACACGTTACTGATTTACTGAATAGCGGTATGTTTGCCATGCAAAATCTAATTTTCTTAATAAATTATTTGTAATCAGACATTTCTCATAGCCAGGTGTTAGCAGTTGAAATGACTAAAATATGCATACAGTACAGCAAAAGGTGAGTTGAAAACAGGATTTAAGATGGCATACCTGAGAAGAGAAGATAAATATGAAATCTGCTGGATCTTAAGAGATGAGTCCAATAATCTTCCCTGTTAAACTCCACACTGTATGTCGCTTAAAAAGGGCCACTTTAAGGAGGGAATCTTTACATGTAGGCTGCTGCCCCTGCAGTATGTGTATTTCATATCTTCAAGCAAAGAGCTATGTTTTCTGAACCATAAATCGATGGCTAACAAGCAACTACACATAACAGTAAATTTCTTACTGCTAAAACAAATAAACTTTTTCTCTAGTGAAATATTTAATGGAAAATGCTGTTTACGAACAGAAGTAGTAGAGGAAAATCTGATGAATACAAATAAGGTATAAGATAGAAAGGAGTTCAGTTAAGACGGAATATACTGTAGTTTTCATAATTGTATGGTGTACAATTCTATTTGAATTGAGAGACAAGGACAGGCAGAACATTTGACAAATACTGCAGTTAAATCATCATTAACCCAATACTTGTGTTGACAAGTTTTAAATCTATCTCAAAGGGACTGTAGACATCCCTACAACTCTTTCTTTTCAAAGAGATTTTTAAGAATCGGTTTTAGATGTTTTCTTCTCCATAGATATAAAATTCAAAAAGGAAGCAGCAGCAGCATTCACTAGAAGAAATAATATGCTGTATATTCTAATAAATACTAAATCATTGAATAGCTATTAATGATGCACCCTTGAGATTTCACAAATATTTTTCTTTAAAAATAAGAGATTACTTGTTGATAAAATGAGCAGTCACAGTAGGAACCCTATTCCCCCTACTCGTTATTTGGTCATACCAAATAAATAAACTGGGTTGTTGGTTGAGATGTGCAAAACTTTCATATATGTCGTGAAACAGGCAAAACGTGCCCTTTTTGAATCGCACAGAAAGCTGCAGCCGAGTCAGAATTCACAAGCGATCTGGCAATCATTAAGTCAACGTGCATTGCAATTGTGTTAGTTGTACTAATTTGTTAAATTCTGTAAAAAAGCTACATTTGCTTGTTACATTTTCTAAAATTGCTAGCTTAGCTTAATGCTGAAGCTATAAATAGGGCGCAGACAGCATGTTTCGTCCACTGTCTGGCAGTAGTTTGCTGAAAGCTCAGTCATTTGGTGACATAATTATCCAAATGAGGATTAGCGAAAAGTTTTGCAGGGAATTGATTTTGGAAACAAAAAAGACTGAGGGGCTCATGCAGTAAAGTCCAATAGAAAAAATGGCCAGGGTTTTTAAATTACCATTTTTGACAGTGCTGCTACTGTATCACGTTATGCAGAAAGACCCGAATACCAGTGATAGCAACATTTCAAAATATGGTGAGAAGCCGGCACCGAGATCATCTGCCCTCTGAAAAGGGCTCACCTGGCAAGTTGATTCAGCTGCAGAGAAAGAGAGCCGCCTCTCTCTGCGCAAATCTCACCCAAAATAAAAATCTTTAAATTTATATTTCCCTACTAGTGTAGATGAGCAGGGGGTCTCCGGAGCAGAACCGCGTAGATTGCAGGTCCGGGGACCCCCTGCTTCCCGAGATACAGTAACAAAATGCGCACAGTGTGCACCGGGGGTAAATGACCGAATATAAAGAGCAGTGCTCTACTCGTATAGGGGTGCATACATAAATTGAGTGAATATGAAATTGCCAATAATCACACAACACCTCATAGGTGTATGATGGCAAATGTATTCAATAATGATAAAAAAACACGCAAGGGTTAAAATTGGGGCCCACAAAGACCACAACACATTCAAAGCAAGCAGTACCTAAACCGCTGCTCTAGCAATACAAATGGCCACACAAAATGCTAGCAAGACAGTGCACACAGTGCACACAGTGCGCACACACAACACATGCAGAAAAAGACACTGTGGTCACAAGAAAGATTACCCCATGTAGCAGACTAAAACAAGACCCGCTACCGGATACAGGTTGAAGGGGGGGGCACTTACCCCAAGTAGCACGATCTGGAACCGCTCACTGATGTCAAAGGTCCAGACTGCACCAGCGGCGGAGATGGCAACACAGCAAGAGCTACCTGGATCAGCCTTTACCCCAGCCAGACAGCAAACGCGTATGGTGACCTCACGTGAGCTCTACGTGTTTCACAACCACGTGCTTCATTAGGAGAATACGTATGAGGTCACCCACGCGTTCTTATACAATCTCCAATAGCTAGCCCATGGGTTAGCTTTTCCCCACCACAGGCATAACCATACCCTGCTAATTAGAGTGGAGATCATAAGGCAGGCTGTAACTCACACCCTGAAATATATAACATGAATTAATGTATAAAGATATAAAAATGTCACTTTAAACCATTTGAATAATATTTACTTTAAGCATTACAAAGAGGTTCACAATTGTGACCCCACTTTGGTATCTTTCATGGGTATTGATACCATCCCACGTCACCCTAGACAAGGGAATAGGGATCTCGTTTCACATAAGAAAGATCAATACTGGATTTATGTGTTGATACTAGGTACCCTATGGGTTTCAATGAGTTGATTGAATTAAAACCTTTTTTGAGATGAACTGTTATCGTCATGATGAATGATGCACCCACCACAGATAGATTATGCGTGTGCGATGTGAATTTGATTATGTCTTATTATTATTACTATCATGATTTGTTCATTTTCAATTTTTTTTTTATTATTAATTAATTAATTAACTAATATCACTATCGGTATCATCTTCGTTATTGTGTGTAATCAGCATTGCGATTATTGCATATGGCGTTAGCACCTTTGATATATAATGTTCAAATGGTTTAAAGTGACATTAGTATTTTTATATATATCTTTATACATTCATGTTGTATATTTCAGGGTGTGAGTTACAGCCTGCCCTATGATCTCCTCTCTAATTAGCAGGGTATGGTTATGCCTATGGTGAGGAGGAGCTAACCTATGGGCTGGCTATTGGAGATTGTATAAGAACGTGTGGGTGAACTCATACGTTTCTCCTGATGAAGCACGTGGTTGTGAACCGCGTAGAGGTCACCATACGTGTTTGCTGTCTGGCTGGGGTAGAGGCTGATCCAGGTAGCTCTTGCTGTGTTGCCATCTCCGCCGCTGGTGCAGTCCGGACCTTTGGCATCAGTGAGTGGTTTCAGCTCGTGCTACTTGGGGTAAGTGCCTGCCCCCCGTCAACCTGTACCCGGTAGCGGGTCTTGTTTTAGTCTGCTACATGGGGTAATCTTTGTTGTGACCACAGTGTCTTTTTCTGTATGTGTTGTGTGTGCACTGTGTGCACTGTCATGCTAGCATTTTGTCTGGCCATTTGTATTGCTAGAGCAGCGGTTTAGGAACCACTTGGAATTACGCAGAAATATTACCCTTTAAATACAATTCTATTTTTTAAACATACTTCACTATGTGTGTTGTGCGCTGTTTTTCTTTTTGTTTTTCTCTTGTAGTGTAGGGGTGCTGAGCCACCCTGATATCAACAGCAGCAGATGCTTCCATTTTTTGTATTTCATACGAAGGTTATGTATGTCTTACACTAGTTTGTGTGGTGTTATTTTACTACCGTGGAGAATTGGATAAATATTCACCTGATTGTTTGAAGATTTTCTAGTAGCGCACCTATATTTCTTTATTTTTATCCATATAATATGGGCATGATAAGCTACTATAGCAGTCAATGGTCACACTAATACAAAAGCATGAATATCAAAAATACACAATAATAAAACAGATACAACAAGCACCAAAACACCCAGAAACCAAAATTAAAAGCACTAGCCAACCAAGCAATTAACTAAATAAAACCATTAGCCAATCAATTAAAGCAATAAAACCACTAGTCATTCAATAAAATAATTAAAACACTATGCAATCAATAAGATACATCATACCACTTGCCAAAAAATACATTTACTGTAATACCTAAAAACAGTAACCAAAACAACAATTAATTCATACAACCACTAGGCAACACATTAATTAAAACCAATAGCCACCAAAATACATCATTAAATAAAATCACTAACCAATCTGTAAAAAGAAAAAAAAAGCCAAGACAATTCAAATCAATTTAATCTAAACAATAAAAAGACATACCAGTAGAAAATAAAACAGTCAATAGAAGGAATGCATTTGCCAAAAGATACATTGGCTTCCACTGCATTCATCTGTACCATAAACAGACACAGATTAATACATTAGAAGTCAATGGGCAATGAAAAACATAAAAAAAAATCCAATCAAAAAACCTGTAAAAATAAAAGTACATACATTCAATATTTATCTTACCTTTAGAAGCGTTGGCACTCTGAATCCTGTTGTCTAAGGAGATATATTCTTTATGATTTGTTGTGGACATAATTCAAAAAAGAAGTACAACATTCTCAAAAAAAAATAATATATATATATTTATATGGAACACACAATAGATGCCGCAATCAAATCACCCTTGTGTGATTAAATAATCAGTTAACCAGAGGTCAAGGTAAAAGGTAACCCTCTGGTGGTGCTACCCACCCAAAGGAATAATATGACTAAAAAGGAGGGAGAGTAGGGTCAAAAAGGTGCACTCAAATGCTGAATTATGAAAAATAGAAATGGACTTTATTAACAAAGAGTATAAAAAACACAAAAGACAGACCCACACAAATCACATGTCAGATCGCTATGCGACACAACGTAAAAACATCAAAGAGGTACAATTGGTCTGATAAGAGCCAAAGCAGGGTAACAATATATCATTACAAATATAACATAACAGAACTAGGGGAAAAATATTTCTCCCCAAGTAATGTTTACTGAGATCGGACGATCCAGAACAAGAGTAGCAATGAATATGAATGGTAAGTAGATACAGACCACAAGAAAAAGATTGGATATATATTGTAGTAAATATACATAAACCTCTTAATGATGATGAGAGATAGTTAGGCACATAGCTAGAAATACATAAAGTTGTGACCCTTAAATGTGCTGTAAATCAGCTGAATAAAGTGATGCCCAAATTGAGCTGCACATGTAAGATAAGTAGCAGCAGTGATAGATCTATAAAGTGCACTGGCAGCGCTCATATAAAGTCCCCTGAGATACAGAGCTCAAAAATAATGAGCAGTGGTGGTGTGTGAATAACACAGGGACATAGAGCACTGCTGTGTGTGGTATGCACAAAGCACTGAGGAAATCCAGTGATAAATACCAGCGTTACTCAGTCAGGCAGCAGGAGAATCAGATGATAAAGACCAAAGTCTTGCAGTGGGACATCAGCAGTAAAACGGAGGAAAGTCTCACGCAGTATGGTAAGGCACACGGGTCACAGGATGGAGGGGTGCTGTCACAGCTCTGCTCCTACGGCCGTTTCTTCCCGGAAGAAGCCTTTTTGGCGAAACGGCCGTAGGAGCAGAGCTGTGACAGCACCCCTCCATCCTGTGACCGTGTGCCTTACCATACTGCGTGAGACTTTCCTCCGTTTTACTGCTGATGTCCCACTGCAAGACTTTGGTCTTTATCATCTGATTCTCCTGCTGCCTGACTGAGTAACGCTGGTATTTATCACTGGATTTCCTCAGTGCTTTGTGCACACCACACACAGCAGTGCTCTATGTCCCTGTGTTATTCACACACCACCACTGCTCATTATTTTTGAGCTCTGTATTTCAGGGGACTTTATATGAGCGCTGCCAGTGCACTTTATAGATCTACCACTGCTGCTACTTATCTTACATGTGCAGCTCAATTTGGGCATCACTTTATTCAGCTGATTTACAGCACATTTAAGGGTCACAACTTTATGTATTTCTAGCTATGTGCCTAACTATCTCTCATCATCATTAAGAGGTTTATGTATATTTACTACAATATATATCCAATCTTTTTCTTGTGGTCTGTATCTACTTACCATTCATATTCATTGCTACTCTTGTTCTGGATCGTCCGATCTCAGTAAACATTACTTGGGGAGAAATATTTTTCCCCTAGTTCTGTTATGTTATATTTGTAATGATATATTGTTACCCTGCTTTGGCTCTTATCAGACCAATTGTACCTCTTTGATGTTTTTACGTTGTGTCGCATAGCGATCTGACATGTGATTTGTGTGGGTCTGTCTTTTGTGTTTTTTATACTCTTTGTTAATAAAGTCCATTTCTATTTTTCATAATTCAGCATTTGAGTGCACCTTTTTGACCCTACTCTCCCTCCTTTTTAGTCATATATATATTTATGTTCACTGAACGGTATTGCTACGATACATACTTATTCTTTCATGACATTTTCTGCTCTAAAAGTATATTTAAATATGTTCCAGGTGGTTGTGAATCAAGTGAGGAAGGTGGTGGTAAATAGCTACAGTTGGTTAGAAGAAAAATCTTTCATATATCTATTATATATCAAGAGAGGTGTTATAGAGTAAGCACTGCAAATTGCACCCAAGATCTGGTTAAAATTACATAATATGAAACTTACATTTTATTTGGTAATGTTAAAATAAATGTGCACAGAAAAATTGACGAACAACAAGCATATTTAAAATAGTCAAAAATAGGTGGGTCAGGGAGAACGGTAGGTCAGACCTAAATATGTAACAAGTGTAAAATTAATAGTTTTTTTTATCTGGTCAAACAAGGTACTGTTTTAATCATAATTGGAGAGAAGGACTGCATGTTATGATGGTTTGTCCCTTTAAGGTGTGTTGCCTATACCATACTCTACTGCACTATATATATATATATATATATATATATATATATATATATATATATATATATATATATATATATATATATATATATATAGATAGATAGATAGATATATAAGGAGTCCTCAAGAGCACCATCAAGCAAGCTTTTAAGGATATTCCTGCTTCAGAACAAGTGGTGATTGAGCTACCTTTGCACAAGCATGGATATCCTTAAAACCTGCTGATTGAGCCACCAGTGCTGAAGCAGGGATTACCTTAAAACCGGGCGTGTTGGTGGCTCTTTTTCAGGGTCCATCATCGCAGTTGTTCCCCTTCGACACCAACACATTCCTGAACTCCTTGCCTCTAGCAGCCTGACCGACAACTGAGGTTGCTTTGCCTCCTCTAAGATGGAGGAAGCCAGGAATGGCTTCCCAAGATGGCTGAAGTGGCTTCAGTATGCCCTCAACCTTGATGGAGGTTGTAATCGGCTGCACGTGATCCTGGCCTTTATAAGGAAGCCACATCTATGCAGCCAGTGCCCGAGTACGGTATCTTATCTCTTCCACTCCTGTACCCTGACTGACATCCTTTTTACGCATGCCTTTGCTAAACCGCTGCCTGTACTTGGACTCTGTTTGCCTCTCTCCTGCCCGGTTTTTGTAACCATAACCCAGACTATAATGCTGCACCTTGCACCGACTCTGACTTGTGAACCGGATATTCTCTTTGATCAGGACTCAGTCCCAATGCCTGTGGTCAGTGTCTATATCCTGCAGGCCAGCCTCCTGGTTAGAAGTGAGCGTCACATTTTTCTCGGACCATGGACCTCGCTGAGGTAGGGGAGGCCATTTCTGCTCAAGGCCACATACTGGGAAACCATGGACAACGTCTGTTTCATCAGAACCTGCAAATGGCGATGATTGCCACATCTTTGCAAGACATCTCTACTCGCCTCATTTCTTTACATGGGGATATCTGCCCCGTTTCTGCTTCACGTAGCTCCAGTTACAATCTCTATGCCTCCAACTCTTGAACCCCATGAGCCACACATTCTGGCTCCACAGTTCTATGGGGCAGATTACGCTGCATGCTGGAGCTTCCTGAACCAGTGCCCCATACAATTCGAACTACAGCCATCGATGTTCAAAAGTGGCAAACAATCACTCACTGGCCATTTTTTCAATTTAATGGTTTACAAAAAGATCTTTCAAAAATTCTTTAATGATATACATTTTAAAAAAGGGAATATTTAAAATATTTAAAAAAATGTTGTTTCACAGCATCTTCACTTCAAATACTTTTTATACAGTTAATGGAGTTCCCAAATGTGTTTTTATGAAGATAATTTAATGTTTAATGTTGTTTAAAGATAACATTAAATGATATAGTAGGCTTTCTTCAATATAGCCAGATTTTTAATCCATTTTCTTGTTTAAAAATGTCCTGATTAGAAAGTACCAGGAAATTAGTCTAATCGAGGGTGTGTCACAGGTGTAATACTGATTACTAATAGTTATAATGGATGTATATTTAGATGTCTTGTCCCATTCCTCTCATTCATGTCTAGGCTTCTTTTGTATTTCAAAAGAGAATAGCCTTTTATGCCTCCACTGTAATTTTTCCACTAGGCCACCTGTTTCTACAGTACCTAACTTTTTTTTCACAATTCCTCTCATCATCCATTGGAACCAGATATACCTCTTACAAATACTGTATATAATAATGTGTTTCTGTATTTCTGCTTTACCCAATGAGGGACCTTGAGAGGTTCAAAAGCTTGAACATATCAACGACTTGTTGGTCCAATAAAAGTTATCATACCACCTACTCCCTCTTTCTCCTTTATTTCAAGATAAAAATGCAATCTTTTGCCCAAGATTTGCATCACAATTCCCTTGATACATCTCCCTACATTGTATTGTATTGTATGTCTTTATTTATATAGCGCCATTAATGTACATAGCGCTGCACAGTAGTAATACATGGGGTAATCAAATAAATAGCAGATAATATAAATAACAGATCATGGGAATAAGTGCTTTAGACATAAAAGTAAAATTTCGGAAGAGGAGTCCCTGCCCCGAGGAGCTTACAGTCTAATTGGTAGGTAGAACGTACAGAGACAGTAGGAGGGAGTTCTGGTAAGTGCGTCTGCAGGGGGCCAAGCTTTATGTATCGTGTTCAGAATATCCACAGTGCTATTCATATGCTTCTTTAAGCAAGTGTGTCTTAAGGTGGGTCTTAAAGGTGGATAGAGAGGGTGCTAGTCGGGTACTGAGGGGAAGGGCATTCCAGAGGTGTGGGGCAGTCAGTGAAAAAGGTTTAAGGCGGGAGAGGGCTTTAGATAAAAAGGGGGTAGAAAGAAGACATCCTTGAGCAGAACGCAAGAGTCGGGGTGGTGCATAGCGAGAAATTAGGGCTGAGATGTAAGGAGGGGCAGAAGAGTGTAAAGCTTTAAAAGTGAGGAGAAGAATGGAGTGTGAGATGTGGGATTTGATCGGAAGCCAGGAGAGGGATTTCAGGAGGGGAGATGCTGAGACAGATCTAGGAAAGAGTAGAGTGATTCTGGCAGCAGCGTTTAGGATAGATTGTAGGGGAGACAGGTAGGCCGGACAGCAGGAGGTTACAGTAATCAAGACGGGAGAGAATGAGGGCCTGAGTCAGAGTTTTAGCAGTCGAGCAACAGAGGAAAGGGCGTATCTTTGTTATATTGCGGAGGAAAAAGCGACAAGTTTTAGAAATGTTTTGAATGTGAGGGGCGAATGTGAGAGAGGAGTCGAGTGTGACCCCTAGGAAGCGTGCTTGGGCTACTGGGTGAATGATTGTAGTTCCAACAGAAATGTGGAAGGAGGTAGTAGGGCCAGGTTTGGGAGGAAGTATGAGGAGCTCTGTTTTAGCCATGTTGAGTTTAAGGCAGCGGAGGGCCATCCAGGATGATATAGCAGAGAGACATTCAGAAACTTTGGTTTGTACAGCAGGTACATCATCTACATCATTTATACTGTACATTAAGGTGTTTTTTGTCTCATAATTGAGACTGTCCAGTTAACTGCAACATCCTCCTGCCCCCTTCATTAAATATACTAATGTTATAAATATCTGTCAACATATGAGACATCTATACATCCTTTTAAAAGATTTTAAGGCCTAAAATATAATGTAACAAAATAGAGAAAAGATCCTTTTTGACCTGCACTCAATACCAATTAAAGCTGCAGTTCAAGCTGCCGTTTTAAAAAAATAAAAATCCATTCAATACAGTACAGTATGTGCCTCAATACAATCTGCACACTGACAAGTGATTAGCTAAGTTGCAGATTGATCCGTTCTCCTGTAATTGATCGCTGAAGATGTGGCTCTGGGTTCTTTAAATAACTGTTCGGGCTCCAGAAGAGTACCCAGGATACAAAGTTCTGTGTGGAAGATCATGTGACCAGGGAGGCACTATATACAATTGGTACACTGCTAGAGAGAGGGCAAATGGTGTTTGCAAGAGCCTATCTCAGAAGAGGAAGTGGATGTGACTTTATAATGGTTGCTATAGAAAATAAATGTTTGTTACATTGGAATACATTTTTTTTAAATGCTACTGTACAAGTATTTTCTCATAGTAGAGAACTAATTTATTTATTTTTTTAAAACACACACATGTATGATATTACTTGAACGGCAGCTTTAAAATTATTTTAAAAAAAAATACTTTTATTTATTATTTAAAATCACATTATCAAAACCCCCCCAAAAAAGTTTGATAGTGTGTTTTTAAATAATAAATAAAGTTAGGTTTTACAACCATCATTGGTATTGAGTGCAGGTCAAAAATAATATTTTCTCTTTTTTGTTGTTATTATAAATATTAACCGTTTCCGTTTACCTACCAGAAATAACAGACTGAATAAAACGTTCTTTTCCTGATCATAAAGACTTGTTTTATTGATCCAATTAAATACACCATAACATTCAAAGTACGTATGTAAAATCCCCGAGGATCAATATGGACTTTTGATATTTCTCTTTTTTTATAACTAAGATCTGAAAGCTGCAGTGTATTTAGTGCTAATACATTTAGTTACAGTATTTCTTAAAAAATTGTATTTGAGACTATCAAGCTTTATTAGATAGAATATGTTTATTCTCAGGGCTAATTCTGTGGAGGTCATAAAATATGCCATTTTAAATTTTGCAAGGAAATGTTCAGAAGAATATATCTGACCTTTAAAAAGTAATAAGTTCATTTGGAGTGCTTCAAAAAGAGTAATTTAAAATTAATATATAAAGTGGCTTAACGTATGCAGTGTAACAAGCAGGTGTTATAGTGTCTCTTACATAAACTATGACTCATTAGGTTTGATCATTTTCCTGCCATTGATTGATGCATTATTTAGTTTTCCCTTTTGAAAATGACTTCTTGTCTAATGAAGTAAAGAGAAGAGAGTATGTGAGGGTAGCAGCTTCACAAGAGGAATAGACTTAATCAGATCCTTCGATGTTGAATGTACAGTAGAAATAAGAAATGCCATTTCTGTTTTTGGATACCATATAGATCAAAGTCAAAAGTAAGATAAAACATTTTGTATTATATTGTACAGTGCAATAATAAAAAAAATATATATATTTATTTGACATAAAAAAAATAAAGAATTACAGGACATACAGTATAAATGTTTTGGGACATCTTCTCAAGCACAGAATATTATGTTACATATGTTACATTGTAAATGTGTTCGATTTCTATCTTCCTTTTCAATAGCCATAATTACAGAAATATATATTCATGCATGACTGTGGCTACTTGTGTATGTAGCTGGAAGGACTGGCCCTCAAGTATTTTCTAAAAAATGCATCCATTTCTGTCTGTCTTGATCCCATTCCATTTTTAAATATGTTCAACCCAGTGTTTCTGACATTTTATTTTATATGCTAAAGTAAATATAATATCAATATAAATCTGAGTAAGAACGCTTTGCTATAAAGTAGACTTTACAATGTCCGACTTCCACTCAAGATTTCCTTTCCATACTGTAAATTTAGTAGATGGATGACCTGTTAACAATAAGTAAATATATATATATATATATATATATATATATATATAGCAACTGTAAATATTACTGTATGTTCATTTGCATGTCTTAGACAGGTCTGCAACCCTGTCTTTCCCCATTGTCACCCAGCATACAGCGCTTCCACTGCAGCAAGGGATTCTGGGAAATGACATGCAAATGAGCACTCAGTGCCACCTTTTGTCTCAAGCTCATATTACACAAGCCAATCCTCAAGCCACTGCATGCTGTTTTATATATATATATATATATATATATATATATATATACAAATGTAAATACAACTGTATGCTCATCTGCATGTCTTAGGCAGGTCTGCAACCCCGCCTTTCCCCATTATCACCCAGCACACAGCACTTCCACTGCAGCAAGGGATTCTGGGAAATGACATGCAATCGAGCACACAGTGCCACTTTTTGCTTCAAAAATAATTTTTAACATGGTTCCCTATAGGCTTAAGCTTGCTGCATGGTCACAGCTTTGAGCACAGTCAGGGTTAAGGTTATATATATATATATATAAGATTTATTGTGAGGATGAGTGGAAGTCAAATGGTTAGTTCCTTGTATATTTAGTGTATTACTGTATATCTGTGGTTCTGTGTCTACTACTATAATATACTGTAAAACGTGGCTACATAATTCAATTTGTAGCAGCTTCAACATAAGGTTTTCCCTCTCTCCCGAAGATCTCATGCACTGGTAGTTTTTAGATATGGACAAACCTATCTGAATCATTCCACAGATTTTGAGCACTGGTTTTACCAAAATCTGATCTGCACATCAGAATACGAAGGTGGATTAGGTATCCACGGATTAATTAAATCTATTTCGACTGGATTTCGTAGAATCCACCATCGGATTTCATCCTAAATCCAGAAATCCATAAAATATGGCTTTTGGTGGAGTAGAAGTAGGAGAGTGACCTATTTTACTAAAATCGCAAGATCTATAGATACCCTCTCACACCTTCATTCAAATAACATAGGGAGTGACACCTCTGCAAAAAAAGAAGCACACCTGAGGTAACTGGAGATATGCTAATTGTATATGCAAAGTATATGTAAACACTAAAATAACTAATGCCCTCCATGCAGCCAAAGGCCGAGGTCATTACAATCTGCTCATATTTCTCAACCTCTCTGCAGCATTTGATACTGTTGTCCATCCTCTTCTTCACATTCTCCATACTCTTGGTATTCATAATAGTGCTCTATCCTGGATCTCCTCTTATCTCTCCCATCGTACTTTGTGTCTCTTTTGCCAACACCTCCTCCTCTATTGATATCACTGTGGGGGTACTCCAGGCCACTGTCCTGGTACGTCTTCTCTTTTCTCGTCACACACTATCTCTAGGTGATCTAATCATCTCTTGGGTTCAAATATCACCACTATGCTGATGACACACATATTTACTTTTCAACCCATGACCTTACCCCTGTTGTACAGACCAAAGTTTCTGAATGTCTCTCTGCTATATCATCCTGAATGTCACTCTGCTCCTCATTTTTCCTCCCAAACCTAGCCCTACTACCTCCTTCAACATTACTGTTGGAAATACTATCATTCACCCAGTAGCACAAGTACACTGCCTAGGGGTCACACTCGACTCCTCTCTCATATTGTCCTCTCACATTCAAAAGGTAGCTAAAACCTGTCAATTTTTCCTTCACAATATTACAAAGATATGCCCTTTCCTCTGTTGATCGACAGCTAAAACTCTGATACAGACCCTCATTCTCTCCTGTCTCGTTACTGTAACCTCCTGCTGTCCAGCATTCCTGCCTCTCACCTGTCTCCCCTACAATCTATCCTAAACGCTGCTGCCAGAATCACTCTACTCATTCCTAAATATGTCTCAGGCCTCTCCCCGGCTGAAATCCCTCTCCTGGCTTCTTATAAAATACTGTATAACACACTTAATACTCCTCCTCACTTTAAAGCTTTACTCTCTTCTGCTCCTCCTTAATCTCAGCCCTAATTTCTCGCTATACACCATCCCGACTCTTGGTTTCTGCTCAACGATGTCTTCTCTCTAGCCATTTTGTATTTAAAGCCCTCTCCCACCTTAATTTTTTTTCACTGACTTCCCCACACCTCTGGAATGCCCTTCCCCTCAATATCCCACTAGCACCCTCCCTAACACCTTTAAGACCCACCTTAAAACACACTTGCTTAAGGAAGCATATGAGTAGCTCATGACTGATACTTTACACCTCATACAGTACATAAACCTTGGCCCCTTGCAGACGCATTTAACAGAACACTCTCCTACTGTCTCTGTACGTTCTTCCTACCTACCAATTAGATTGTGCTCTCTCTGCAGAAGGGACTCCTCTTCCTAAATGTTACTTTTATGTCTGAATCACTTCTTCCATTGTGTTATTTATATTATTTGTTATTTATATGATTACCACATGTATTACTGCTGTGAAGCGTTATGCAAATTAATGGCGCTATATAAATAAAGACATATATATAAATACATACATATTAAATTATTTACATGGCACACTTCCTTAAAGGATTTACAGAAGTATATTGACAAGCCTAAGACACCTTGTGAGGAATGGCAGGTGTAGTACTGGTGCCAGGCTCAACAGTATTAAAATCCACAAGCTCTGCTATTCTGGGCAACAGCTCTAGCAGCGTGATCTTAACCACCTGCTGGGTAGTATTACTGTCACAGCATATTTTTGAGCTGCTCACTGCTCACACCTGTAGCCCCCTGCACTTTGCTTTCTTTAAAAGAAGCCCTCTTCCACGTCCAGCTTTCATGTCTTTTGCTATGTCTTTTTCATTGTATAAGTACTGTAATATTTCTATATGGCATCATGTTTGTAACAGTGATAGCCATTTATATATTAACATATATGTATAGTGGAAGTATAAACCACATCTTTTCATGTTCTAATTGTTTGTATTTAGTACATAGGTACTTTGTTAAGGTGCTAGATGATGTCATTAGTGGCATTCCGCTGTCTTAACCTATTACCTTATGTTATGTAAATCTCAGGGACTTGTATTGGGAAGTTCGTGTGTTTTTGTCAAAATAAGCACAATAAAGTTTGTTGCATTGAAGATTCCAACCACAAGATGGTGGACTATTATACCTAGTATAGGGGAATGGTTGGCAAATATGCTATGAAGCTTTATGGAGCATTGACAAGCATGAATATGCAAATGTTTGAATGACGACACGTCACGTGATGCGTCACGTGACGTGATGACGTCATGATGCCTTTTTTGAAAATTAATGCGGGGACACTATTTAAGGGAGGGATACAGAGAGGGATGTTAGATTATCCCCTGAGGAAGACTTTACAGTGGAAACACGTGTTGGGTGATATCAGTGACCACTAAAGGAGCCCTTGTTGATGACATCTGGACATTCGGTAAGTGATCTGGAATGGCTAGAGTACTCTGGGGCTCCCATGCAGTACTTGGCGTCTACCTCTCTTGGTCAGACTAGTGCAGACCCTCTCCAGGACTCCTGACCTAGTTAACAGGCTCTCCCTTCTGGCGTCCTACCCCTAGCGCGACCTCAAGGTGACTAGGACACTCTCCCTGTTTCCCAGTGTGTGCCTAGCAAAAGCCTGTCCTGTTGACAGGTCTCTCAGCAGCGCCTCCAATTGTAACGGGTTTCCCCCCCCCCCAATCTCACATTGGCCCGGGTACTCTAATAACCAACTCCCATTACATGTGTGTTTGGTGGTGCACCTGTAGGCAACAGAACTCCTGAGTCTCCCGCTTGATGGTATTAGGGGATGTCATCAGGACAGGTAGCTGTGGTAGTGGGTGCGAGTTCAACTTACATCATGTGCAGCGCCTCCACCTCATCAGGGTCTATGCTTCCGCAGGGAGATGGTCCTGGTGAGGAACTCCTTCTTGGTGGTGCCATCCACTGCTGAGTAATTTCACACTCACACAGTGGGGGTATCGTTAACAAGGTCATCTTTATTGTAGACGGTGATGTAGCAGACTGCCCCATGCAGCTGCCGGCTCTAGCCGCACATCTCTCCGTGCTGTCCCTTCGTCAAGAACGCCCTCCCGAATTGAAGTGGGATTCCCTCTTCTCCTAGGGAGATCCTCTCTATGCCAGGTCCCTGGACACAGAGTGGCTTAGACAGGCTGATTGGTCAACCTGGACCGCTAGTTAATTCACTAGGGTCACAAAGTTTTCCTACAATCCCTTATGCAGGCAATACAACTTCCCAACAACTTTCCACAGCTGCTGGAACACACTGTAACTAACTGTGTTGTGCCTTATATACTTCAGGAGGCAGGCGCATCCCTGATGTCACTATCCAGGGACTCAGAGCATACAGCCACTCCCCTCCATACATAGGGCACCTCACCATGGTGTGAGGGAAAACCTCCATAACTACTGCTGGCATACCTGTACTTACCAGGACTTACTGCCAACAGAGAGGAAAGTAATATACCATTATTATGCATGGCTATATGTATATGGAATTTCCCCCTCTCTATGTGGATCTGGAGTACCTGTTTGGAGACATAAGTTGGTAACTTTGAATAAACACAACGCTCTGATTTCACGTTAAACACGTGAGTGCAAATTTTTTAGAATTTCCAGCATTGAAGCTAATTTGCTGAAGTAGACAATATTGCACTATTTGGTGTTTTTACTCTCTTACATGTCTGATGTGATTTGCGCACCTGTTTCTCCTTCGTTTGCTGATTGAATTTGGTTTGAATTCTACGTCAGGAGCTGCACTCATTAAGGATAGTATATAATCTGTTGTGATATTATTTGCGCTTGGTTTTTCCTTGCACATTTACTAAGAATATCCACCTGAAGGTACCAACCGCAAAATTGGCACCTACAGTAGGTTCATTGGCCCATTTGTTATCACAGAAAAAGTCAATCCAGTGGCCTATTGTCTTAAGTTGCCAGCATCCATGAGGATCCCTTCCGTTTTTCACATATCCCTGCCCAAACCCTTCATCCAAGATTCTCAGTTTCTTGCTTCAACGTCTCCTCCTAAGCCTCTCCTGATTGAAGGCCAACAAGAATTTATTCACAGGCTGTACATTTCTTACATTATTTATCACAGTATATTAACTTTATTGCACTTATTTGCACAAATTGTTGTGATCTTCACAGGAGCGCCCTTTACTTTTGTTGTGTGGACTGTATCCTGCCTAGGCCTGGTGTGCTGCGGTGAAGGAGAAGAAGTGGGTGATTGGATGTCTCCTTCAGCAGGGGGTGGTCGTGGCTCTTCCATGATGACCCGGAGACAGATCATCATGTTTGTAGATGTAAAACAGAGGTTCGCTGACGCAATCTCTATTAAATGTAATGGTGCTTGTTCTCCAAATATTGCAGCAGACCACATCCCGAGGCATCATTCACTCTTGCTCCTATGCACCACTGCAGAAAACAACACACCTACTACCTCAGAGGAGCTCAACGAACGATGGCTGGGAAATAGGAGGTATTCTCACACCATGCTGGTTGCTCCTCTGTGCAGGCCACTTCTGGAAACCAGTAGTTGAAGCCTTGTGACTTACACTGTGACATAAACAAGAGGTATGTCTGCATTCCTCAGCCTCACCTTTTCCTGGACATGACTCCTTGCTAAGCTCATTAGAAGAGCCATGTACCAGGGCAGAACCCCTGTCTTAAAGGGCTTCAATAGAACACATGTATTGGTCTAAGGAATTCAGTAGGGAGCTGGTTAATTGCAGCTACAGACAATGAGCCGGTCTCAACCTGACACATCAGAAAGGTAGAAAATCCTCCTACTTAAACTGCAAGAGGCATCTCTATAGCATAGAGGGACTGTGTTTCCAGCACGAGATTCACGGGAACAGTTCCCTTGAGCACCAAAGGACTGTGCCGTCAGCAAGATACCCAGAAACCAGACCCTCTACATCCAAAGAGCAGCAAAACCTAGAATCTGCCAGAGGGTGGCCCCACAATGGACACAAACCAGAGACTGACATAAAGGGCCCCTACTTACTGGTACCTCTTTGGACTTTGGGGTCATACAGCTGCAGTGGCCATTATTTTAAAACTTCACAGCGCCGATTTCGTGTGCTCTGCTTTACTCCACGCAGCATGAACTCGGCCAATCGCGCCAGGCGATTGCTTGTTGAATTTCATGAATTCTGTTTCTTTGGGTGCAATGAAACAAATATGTATCTAAATACGCCCGAAAATCTTTACAAACTCTAGCTATAACCAAATATTTAAAGCCTGTTATGGGGTTCCACAAGAGAATAGAACTGGGTCAAACTCCGGTACTTAAGCCAGAACCAAAGGGGATAAAAGCAGATGAGTATAAATACTCACATGAGACAATTACAATTTAGTGGGCAGCATGTTTATTTCATAGTAATAGAAAAAACTGTGAAAAGGGGAGGACATCAAGCAGAAAAGTGCAATAGAAAGAGTGAAACATACTGTAGGAGTAATGACACTGAGTTTATTATCTATTTCCTACTTCGACTATACACTTCCTCATTTCACTATAGCCCTATTTGCTTAGAAAGGCTACATAAGGTCATCTATGTTTTATAACATTTACCTAGACTAGAGATTTACAATTAACAGCAACAACACTTAAAACTGCAGAACAAAGATAAATCAATTTTAGTAGTTTCTTTTTATTCATCCACTTCATGTAATTTGAGACAGTACTTTCTATAGCATCTCCATAGTTACAGCATTCAAGTAACTTAACATGAAGGTGACATTAAAACTCTTTGATGAAAGGACAGCCTATTTGTCTCAAACTGAAACATAGACAAATTGAAAAGTTACAAATTTCTTCATGTCTGCAGTTGCACTGCTGTGCTGTTACAGCAGCAGTCACACAGGATCAAATTACGCTCACTTTAGCAACATTTAATTCAGTGTTTCATGGTACAAATATATTGCTTGAACTTGTAGCTGGGTCCCCCTTGCCCCTTCCCCCCTTACCTCCGATGCGAGTACGGGATGGGGGGAGGCTACTGCCGAGCTGCCGGAGCTCCGGGCTGACCAGGGCACTGCAGGGAGCCTATCCGATAGAGGCTATGGGAGCTCCGTGGTGCACCAGACAAGCGAGGGCCGCCATGTTGGTCCTTGTGCATGTACATGGAGGATCTCGCGCATGCGCAATCAATAGTTGCCATGATAGAGAACCGTCTCTGCAAGGGGACTACAATCCCCAGCAGCCTTAGGGGCTATAAGTCACATGGCGTGAACAGCTAGTGGGGCTCCCAGGAGCTCAATCGATAGGGAGCTGAAGGGACAGGAAGTGTCTGGGTTCCAGTAGCTCTTGGTCTAGGCCTAGATTTACCCCACTGGCCCTGGTTAGGCCCTGACCACGTGTAGCTTGTGGCTGCTGCAGGGAAGGCCCATAGATAGGGACGCTTTCCCAGTAGCTTACAGTGTTAGGCACCAGTGGCAAGACGCCACGCCGTGACTTGTGGCCTGTGGTCTGGGACCAGACTACCAGCTACTTAAGAGACTCTTATGGTGAGACCCTCCAGTGGGAGTTCACCCCACGCTGAGGCGGACTTCTTCGTGGACGGACCGGACAAACCTAAGTCGTGGATCAGACGGATCCTTTGTGTTCTTCTGTGGTACCCAGGTACTAGAGTGCCCAGGGAGGTTAAAGTGCACCAACAGTCCACAGGGGTAGCGCTAATCCCTACACTTTTGGGTGGGTCCTGACATTGGGGAAGGACATCAGGGATATTGGTGCCGCGCACCCTATATACGGTGTGGATACTCATCCTGTGTATGGTATTGTGTGTTTTATACTGTGTGGTAACGGTTGCCATATTCTATGTTCAGGTTCCAAGCGGCAGAGGCTCTTCTGTGAGCCAAAGGTAACAGCAGCACAGATGGTTTACCTTATCTACTGGGGTAAGGGGCTACAAACTAAATAAAATATATGTAACCCCCCACCCCCCTCTGTTGGGTTACTAGAAGTAATGCCATGGGTTAATAAAAGAGGAGATTTTAGTCTCTTTATATAAGGAATATATAAAGCAGAGAGGCTGCTAGGATGTTCAGGTTCCAGGTTGTCCTGAAGTCAGCATGGCAGGAGGTGTGGGACCATGGGGAGTATGTATGTATATCTTTTTTTTTATTAAGCGCCATAATGTACATAGCACTTCACGGCAGTAATAAACGTGACATAAAATATAAATAACAAATAATACAAATAACACATAATGGGAGTAAGCGTTTCAGACATAAAAGTCAAGGTCGATGTAGGAAGTGTACAGTATCAGCTAAGAAGCTACCCATATGTTTCGTTAAGCAGGTGGGTTTTAAGATGAATCTTAAAGGTTATAGAGAGGGTGCCTGTCGGATATTGAGGGGAAGGGCAATTCAGAGGTCTTTTAGGTCTAGATAGAGGGTATTTTAGGTCTAGATAGAGGATAGAGGTCTTTTAGGTCTAGATAGAGGATAGAGGGTCTTTTTTGTTATGTTCTAGTATCTGTTTTTTTTTTGTTTTTTTTATTACTTAAATTTTTATTGAACATTTTCAAACATACAAAATAAGGTAAACACAGCATATTACACAAAAGAAAAGGGGGATACAGTAATACAAATAAACTGGCTGTGGAACAATCGAGAAGAGGGAGATGGAGATCAGGGAGGGGGGGGAAGGGGTAGCATTTGTACCAATATCGTACTGTATTCAACAAATTAAATACCACATGTATCACTCTGTTCAAAGTATTCTAGTCTATATAGGGGGATATACCTGCATGGCGGAACCATGGAGCCCAAATATCAGAGAATTGCGAGGTAGAGCCATTCAAATAGGCTGAGAGTTTTTCCATATAGACTATATGCCAGATTTTGTTGTTTATTTGATTTAAGGATGGGGGGGGGGGGGCGGTTGTTTCCAATTTTTGGCAATTGTACACTGTGTAGCATTTAAAATTTGGGATATTACTCTAGCTTTTTTTTTGGAGATATTAGCCATTGGTTTTCCTAGTAATATATATACTGGGTCGTGTGGGACAGAGATTTCTAGTATCTTGTGTATTAAGGTGAACACTTCCGTCCATGTTTGTTGGATTTTGAGGCATGACCAGAATATGTGCAGTATATTCCCCACTTCACCACAACCACGCCAGCACAGAGGGGAAACGCCTGGGAGAAAAGAGTGCAACCTGGCAGGAGTCATATACCATCTAAATATTAACTTGTAAATATTCTCCTTAATTACAACACATGATGAATTTTTGGAAGCAGCTTCCCAGATGTCTGTCCAGGTATCGAGATCTATACAGACGTTAAGATCCTTTTCCCAGGATACCATATAGTTATCGGGGGTTTGGTTGTTCTTGATAGAGGATAAACTGGGATATATTCTGGAGATGATGCCCTTTGTGTGGGGTTGGTGTAGACACCAGTCATCATACAAAGTTAAAGCATGGGGTTGACTTGGCTTGTAAATTGATTGTATATAGTGCCTAACCTGAAGAAATCTGGAGAATTTGGAGGAGGGGATATCATAATTTGTTTGTAACGAAGCGAATGGGGGGACTTTCCCTTAGGTGAGGATATCCTTGACTCTTGTGAGTCTTTTTTGAATCCAGGTATGGGAGTGCGGGTTTCCTGTGTAAAAAGGAAGGGAGGGGTCCGAGAATAGTGGTTGAATAAGAGAAGGGGTACCGGTTAATTGGAACTTGGTTTTGAGGAAGACCCAGAGATAACAGGCAAAGTATATCACCGGGTTCTTGTAGATCTCAGGTGGTCTAGACTTTTTGTTGAGCCAGAGAAGATTTTCTAGTTTACATGGGGAACAGATCAGGTCCTCTATCTCGACCCACCTCCTCTCGGTTGGGTTTGAATGCCAGCTAATGAGTTGCCCTAGCTGTGCGGATCTATAGTAGTTTTGTAAGTTCGGGAGAGCCAAGCCTCCTTCTGCTTTGGATTTATAAAGAATATCTTTACGAACTCTGGGTCGCCTACGTATTTTGCCAGACAAACTTCAACATTTTCTTCTGTACATTATTTAGGTCTTTCTGACAGATATTAACCGGGAGAGTTTGGAAGAGATAGAGGAATCTAGTTAAAATATTCATTTTAATAGTAGTTATTTTCCCAAACCAGGATATTACATATGGATTCCAAGTGGTTAAATCCTTAGCTATCTGATCGAAAAAGGGTTTAAAATTTGCGTTGTATAAAGTCGAGTAATCTTTTGTTAATTGGACCCCTAGATATTTGATATGGTTCGAATTCCATTTAAAGTCGAAATTTAGTTGGAGTAATTTTACTAATTTTTTAGGGAGATTTAAGCTAAGAGCCATGGATTTAGAATGAGTAATTTAATAACTAGAGAGGGAGCCGAATTCTGATAGGTCGTGAAAAAGGTTAGGGAGGGATGTAAGAGGTTTTGAAAGCGTCAATAGTTTATCGTCCGCAAAAAGAGCTATTTTTAATTCTTCCTGACCAATAGGGATACCCGCAATATTGGGGTTCATCCTTATCCGGCATGCTAATGGTTCTATGGCTAAGGCAAACAACAGAGGTGAGAGCGGACAACCCTGTCTAGTTTCATTTGATATTGAAAAGGGATCAGATAAGGAGTTGTTTGTCCTCACCGTGGACGTTGGTGTGGAGTATATTGTGTTTATGCTATTTAGTATTTTAGCTGTGAATCCCATCTGCGAAAGCGTAGCTGACATAAACTGCCAATCTAATCGATGGAATGCTTTTTCTGCATCTAATGAGAGTAATAGAGATGGGCACTTTGTGTTTTGTGCTACGTGTATTAGATTCACTGTCCTCCTAGTGTTGTCAAGGGCTGGTCTGCCCAGGACGAACCCCACCTGGTCCGGATGAACCAGTTTAGGGAGGATATTATTTAATCTGTTGGCTAAGATCTTTGCATATAGTTTTAGATAAGTATTTAACAATGAGATAGGTCTGTAGCTAGAGCACAGCAGTGGATCTTTCCCCTCTTTTGGGGTTACCACTATGGTAGCGCAGAGCATATCCCTAGGAGGGGGAAGGCCTAGTAGCATATCATTAAATACTTTGGTTAGAAATGGGAGGAGCATTGTGGAATATTTCTTGTAATAAAGATTAGAAAATCCATCCGGACCAGGGGCCTTCCCAATTTTCAGGGATTTTATGGCGTCCATAATTTCCAGGGGATCTATAGTTTTTTCGAAGTTTATGATATCGTTCGGATCTAGAGTGGGGAGTCGGCATTCTGCTAGGTAATTTCGAATCTTTATTGCTCTTTTGTTTTTAGCCGAGTCTCCCATTGGGCCTGGTAGGTTGTATAGGGATGTGAAATAGTCCTTAAATGCGTCGCTTATAATTTTGGGATTGTGGGATACTGAGCCATTTTTAGTGTGGATATTATGAATTTTAGCTTTAGCTTGCTTTTGCTTTAATTTGCGTGCCAGCATTCTATCTGCTTTATTACTTTTTTCATAGTATTTCTGTTGGGTCCATCTTATAGCTCTTTCTGAGTTTGACACCAACAAAAGGTTTAGTTCTCCCCTCACTGAGATTATCTGCCTGTAATTTTTCCGAGATGGGTTTGATTTGTGAATAACTTCTAGTTCTGATAGTTTTTGTGTTAATGTTTCAATTTGTTTTTTTTTTTCTTTTTTTTTTCTGAGAAGCCAGGGCAACCAGATTGCCTCTTATCACTGATTTGTGGGCCTCCCAAAGGGTAAAAGAAGAAACCTCTGGAGTATTGTTCAATTCAAAATATTGGGCCAGTTCTTTTTGTATTAGTTGGAGATTTTGTGGGTTCAGTAATAGGGATTCATTCAAGGACCACGACCTTGTTTTATTTTTGGAAGTGAGGCCAGCCAATTTGGTTATAAGCGTAGAGTGGTCTGACCAAGCAGAGGGGGCAATTACCGCTGATGAAATATTATCGCTAATTTGTTGGTCTATTAGGATATAGTCAATTCGAGAATAGCTATTATGGGGGTGAGAGAAAAAGGAGAAATCCTTTACATTACTACTGTATTAACTAATCTCCAGGAGTCTACCAACGATAGATCCTTGGTCATAGATACAAGTCCCCGAGTAGAGGGAACTATTTTTTGTGGCGGGGGGGGGACTGGGAGATTTATCTAGATTTGGGTCCATAATTGCATTTAGATCTCCTGCTAAGATTAAAAGGACTTTCTGGACAGAGAGAATTAAATTTGTTAGTTCCTGGAAAAAGGATTCTTGATTTTCATTAGGGGCATAAGTGTTGACTATTGTTATACTGTATCAGTGGAGTCCAGTGACACTTTTAATTTTATCTACTTTGAAGTTTAGGTTTTTATGGAAAAGTGTAGCTACGCCATTTTTTTTCGTGGGAGCTGATGAGTGGTAGATTAGGGGTTAGTCATTGCTGAACAGCAGCGACTGATCCTCTTTTTTCAAATGAGTTTCTTGTAGCAAGATTATATCTCCTGCCAGTCTTTTGGCTTCCGAGAGGGCAATACATCTCTTTCGGGGGGTGTTTAAGCCCTTGGTGTTTTGAGATATTATATTAATCGGCATGGTGGTGGTTCAAGGTTCTATAATACAAATGAACAGAGTGATAACTTACATACTGTACAGTTGAAGAGTCGGTACATCTGTCTTTGGAAACAATCTGGTATGGGAACATATATAACGAAAGATATACATATTATTACATGGTAGTGGCAAATGCTTGCAGAACTTGGAGGAGGGGAGGGATAGAGAGGGAGGGGAGGGGTAAACCGAGGACCCCGGCTTCCAAACATTGTTAGGGGGTCCAGCCATAGTGGGACCCGTGGTGCAAGTCTCTCGCACTCACACGTTAAATGAACGTGAGGGGGGAGGGCAGTGGCCCAGCGGCTCGACGCCGCAGTGCTCCTTTGTTTAGGAGCTAAACTTTCGAAAAGGGAAAACAAAATCACCCCAAAGAGTACGGGGTGGGTTGTGTGTGTGATCTTACACATCAGGGAAATAAAAGCAAGAATGGGGGGCATTAAACGTTAAAACTGTTTACAGCAACATGTCTTTTCTCAATTTTAAAAGCATTGAGTAGGGTTGACTGGCAGCTATAGTTTGGCAGACTCTGCATTCGTATTCTACAGGGGGAGAGGGATAAATAACATGGAAAAATTACCTAAAACGTAACCTTTAATATTTTAACCTGTAATAGAGAATTGGTAGCTGAACTTTGGGAGACCAATTCTATTATAGACAACATATAAACTTATATTACAAATACACTTTTGTCTAGAAAACAGTTCCAAACAAACATTGTATATCAGTCCCTTTAAGTGTTCGGGTTAGTTCAAACTGATTATCAAACTTTGAATGACTCGAACTTGTGGGTAACTTGGGAGAACAGTTTCACAATGAACAAGGAAATAACCTAGATTTTGGGACTTGTACATTCTAGAAATTTAGGAACTAATAACTCAGTAACTTCTTGATGTGCAGGTTGTCGTGGTCATTGTGGCTTGATCGAGTTGGTCGATGTGTTCCAGGTACCGCAACTGTTGGTTAGTTTTTAGGTGGGTTACTGGAGTGGGCCACGTCTCGATGAGTACCTTAAGTCCAGACCACGTTTTGGTTTGTCTGCCATCTTAAATGGGTGTTAAGTAAGTATCCAGCTCTAGTTCTTCAAGTGGGTTGGGTCTTTGCTCGCCCAGAGGTTGGTGTTTTCACCCATGCCTGGCGTTGTGCCTTAGGTGAATGACGAGGCTTTTGAGAGGCCTCCGGATCCTCTGGTTCGAGTAAGCCCAATGATCGTAGTTTTTCCTCACCTTCTTCTGGTGAGAGTAGAATGTACATCGTCTCTTGATGAGTGAACAAAATTTTGCACGGGAAACCCCAGCGATAGCGGATTTTATTGTTCTGCAGTGAGTTGGTGATCTGCGTGAACATTCTCCGTTTATTCAGCGTGGTTTGAGCCAAGTCCGGGAAGATGAGGAGTGGAACATTATCCTGCTCTATCTTTGGGGTGGTTCTTCTAGTATCTGTTTTATGTAGATTTAATAAATTGATTTTATTACCTAAGGAATATTGAGGTAAAGTCCCCTCAATTAACTAGTGCTACAGAGCATTATACCCAGTTGTTGAAATAAATTACTGCATCCGGATCACATAATGTTGTAATGAAGTGCTGTGTGGAGCTGTGTAGATTAACCCTAGTTGGAACACGGTCTGGCAAGGATATGGAGGGTTGTCTGGTGGAAGTCCTGAGACCCACCCAGACCCCTTGCATAAATCCAGCGACTAGATAAACCAGTGATCCTGGGGAAGCTCCCACTTGAGTAATAATAATAAAGTACTCACATAAGTCCGTTTTTCATCCGGGTGTGTGTGCTCCTCGCTGTATGCAGAGACAAGACGAAATCACCCTTGCCAATAGTTCTTTGAGAAATCCCATACTGGGTGAAATGCGTTAGAGGCGCAGGGGGCTGTTTCCCCTCCTCTTTTTTTTTTAATCCATGCTCTAATAAAGACTTTTTTATAGCCCAGTCCAGCCTTTGCAACTTTTTGCTGCGTAGTCGTGCCCGCTGATTCACCTTCCTCCTTGGCAAGGGTGATTTCGTCCTGATTTTATTACCTACATGGTGAGTCTGTCATCCCAAGGAGCAGTGCTGATATCGATCATTTTTTCTTTGTTCACCTTGGAGAAGCAGAGTTGAAACAGGATAAAATACATTTGTAGGGAAGGAAGTCTGACTGATTGTGAGATTTCTTCCAGAGACGTTCAGAGGAACAAGTGCAAAAACATTTTTGGCAATTTAGCCAGGGTGTGAAGTTAGAAGGTCGAGAACATCAGAGAGAAAGAGAGCATGAAAATCAAGAGAGGAGCTTAGGGCTGAGTTGCAGTTTCTGACTAGGTTGTCAGGGTGTGAAACAGAGGGAGGAGAGGGAGGAGCGCAAAGTGGAATCAAAAGTTGGTAGGTCAATGAAGTGAAGATCTCTGCAGAAACAAGAGGTAGATGGAGGTGGAGAAGGAGAGAAGTGAGAGAGAGAAAATGAGATGAGATGATGGTCAGAGAGGAAATGGGGAAATGGAGAAATCAGAGAGAGAAAAGTTTTTTGTGGAAACCAGGTTTCGGTAGTGGCCATCCTTGTGGGTTCTGGCTGCAGTCCACTGTTGAAGGTCAAAAGAGGAGGTTAGAGAAAGAAAGTGGGAAGCCCAAGGGAGAGAGGGGTCATCAATATGGCAGTTGAAGTCCCCAAGGAAAAGAACACTGGAGATTGAGGATAGAGAGAAGGAGAGACAGAATTCAAAGTGAGAAAGAAATACAGAAGGGGATGAGTAGAGGTAGGTGGGCGATAGATGACCGCCACATGGAAAGAGAGAGGAGGAGCAGAGAGTGAGAGAAACAGAAGTCGTGTACAAAGAGGATTTTTTTGGAAAGGGAGCAAGTAGAGGTGGGACATGTGCTTCCCCAAGTAGGTCAGACCCTCCTTTATAATGTCTTAGTCAGGGACAGTACCCAAGTAGTAAGGATCCTATATTTTGGCCCAGAGAGGGAAGCATATCCCAAAGTAGAGGGAATGCAGACATACCACAGAGAGCAAGGTATAAAAGGCCCCAGAATGTCAGAGAATTCATAGTTGTGATTGAATCATAATAGTACTGGACAAGTTCACTACATTCTTCTGGTGAATGCTCTTGTATGTGGTGATTCTCTCCTCTCTGTGGACTCCATTTTGTTCGTCTCTCAAGATTAGTGCCTGCATCCATATTGTTTCTCTCCTCTTGTTCATCTGGTTGATCTCTCAGGGTGTAAGGGATTTGTTTGCATGTTTCCTTATTGTCGTTTGGTTTTCTCCTTCTATCTCTGTTGTGTCTATAAAAATTGAAGCTCTCTATTCGGTGTCTTTGTTGTGCATATCTTCAGATGAAGAAAAATCACTATATACTGTAAGTGTCTCCTCTGCCTTTGATGTCTTTGGAATTGCCTGTGTGTTCTTTTGTTTGAATAGTCTTGTTTAACTCTTTCCAACTTACTTTTTTTATTTGGTATTAAATCTTGTTACAGTACATTGTGTTCAAAGATTCTCTTTGATTTTTTTACAAGTAGGGATTCTGTTCATATCTAATGTACAGTAGCGTTGTCATCTCATTTTCCAATGTTTTCATTTTGTGTGTGTAGTTTCTATAATCAGAATCATGAAGTCCATGCTGTTCTTATTGAGAACACTTACATTTTTCCACATATTCTGGTTCTTCTAAATCCATATTAAGTCTTAATATATAAAATCGAATGGTTGGTACTAGCTGCGGTGAATCTGATTGGTCCTCAGCCTCTGGCCAATCAGATTGGTGGGTGTGACGTCACCCAACTGCCACTCTCTTCCCCCTAGGCTCGGCGCCACACACACACACACACACACACACACACACACACACACACACACCTCCCCGGCGGCGCTCCAACTCACCTCTCCCCCTCCCCGGCGGGGCTCCAACTCACCTCTCTCCCTCCCTGGCGGCGCTCCAACTCACCTCTCCCCCTCCCCGGCGGCGCTCCAACTCACCTCTCCCCCTCCCTGGCGGCGCTCCAACTCACCTCTCCCCCTCCCCGGCGGTGCTCCAACTCACCTCTCCCCCTCCCCGGCGGTGCTCCAACTCACCTCTCTCCCTCCCCGGCGGCGCTCCAACTCACCTCTCCCCCTCCCCAGCGGGGGAACAGGCAGGCTGCCACGCAGCGCCTAAGATGGCGGCGGCCGGAAGGACCCCCTTCCTCCCTCGCGGCACCGAGTCAGAAGATGCGGCGCCCGAAAGTACAGGTAGGTGTCACGTGTATGTTGCTCCCCCACCTCCCCCCCACCTGCGGCGCCAAACGGAACTGAGAAAGGGCGCATCACGGGACTGAGACTGTGTGTGTGTGTGTGTGTGTGTGTGTGTGTGTGACTGAGTGTGTGCGACACTGTCCACTGCCCCCCCTCCTGTCCACTGCCCCCCCCCTCCTGTCCACTGCCCCCCCTCCTGTCCACTGCCCCCCCCTCCTGTCCACTGCCCCCCCCTCCTGTCCACTGCCCCCCCTCCTGTCCACTGCCCCCCCTCCTGTCCACTGCCCCCCTCCTGTCCACTGCCCCCCTCCTGTCCACTGCCCCCCCTCCTGTCCACTGCCCCCCCTCCTGTCCACTGCCCCCCCTCCTGTCCACTGCCCACTCTCCTGTCCACTGCCCCCTCTCCTGTCCACTGCCCCGCCTCCTGTCCACTGCCCCCCCTCCTGTCCACTGCCCCTCCCTCCTGTCCACTGCCCCCCCTCCTGTCCACTGTCCCCCTCCTGTCCACTGCCCCCCCTCCTGTCCACTGCCCCCCCTCCTGTCCATTTCCCCCCACCCCACTCCTGTCCACTGCCCCCCCCTCCTGTTCACTGCCCCCCTCTCCTGTCCACTGCCCCCCCCTCCTGTCCACTGCCCCCCCCTCCTGTCCACTGCCCCCCCCCTCCTGTCCACTGCCCCCCCCTCCTTTCCACTGCCCCCCCTCCTGTCCACTGCCCCCCCTCCTGTCCACTGCCCCCCACCTCCTGTCCATTGCCCCCCCTCGTGTCCACTGCCCCCCCTCCTGTCCACTGCCCCCCCCTCCTGTCCACTGCCCCCCCCTCCTGTCCACTGCCCCCCCTCCTGTCCACTGCCCCCCTCCTGTCCACTGCCCCCTCCTCCTGTCCACTGCCCCCCCTCCTGTCCACTGCCCCCCTCCTGTCCACTGCCCCCTCCTCCTGTCCACTGCCCCCTCCTCCTGTCCACTGCCCCCCCTCCTGTCCACTGCACCCCTCCTGTCCACTGCACCCCTCCTGTCCACTGCCCCACTGCCCCCCCCTCCTGTCCACTGCCCCCATCCAGTCCACTGCCCTCCCCTCCTGTCCACTGCCCCCCCCTCCTGTCCACTGCCCCCCCTCCTGTCCACTGCCCCCCCTCCTGTCCACTGCCCCCCCTCCTGTCCACTGCCCCCCTCCTGTCCACTGCCCCCTCCTCCTGTCCACTGCCCACCCTCCTGTCCACTGCCCCCCCTCCTGTCCACTGCCCCACTGCCCCCCCTCCTGTCCACTGCACCCCTCCTGTCCACTGCACCCCTCCTGTCCACTGCCCCACTGCCCCCCCCTCCTGTCCACTGCCCCCCTCCTGTCCACTGCCCCCCTCCTGTCCACTGCCCTCCCCTCCTGTCCACTGCCCTCCCCTCCTGTCCACTGCCCCCCCTCCTGTCCACTGCTTCCCCTCCTGTCCACTGCCCCCCCACTCCTGTCCACTGCCCCCCCACTCCTGTCCACTGCCCCCACTCCTGTTCACTGCCCTCCCTCCTGTCCACTGCCCCCCCTCCTGTCCACTGCCCCCCTTCCTGTCCACTGCCCCACCCCCTCCTGTCCACTGCCCCACCCCCTCCTGTCCACTGCCCCACCCTCCTGCCCACTGCCCCACCCTCCTGTCCACTGCCCCACCCTCCTGTCCACTGCCCCACCCTCCTGCCCACTGCCCCCCCTCCTGCCCACTGCCCCCCCTCCTGTCCACTGCCCCCCCCCTGTCCACTGCCCCCCCCCTGTCCACTGCCCCCCTCCCCTCCTGTCCACTGCCCCCCCCTCCTGTCCACTGCCCCCCCTCCTGTCCACTGTCCCCCCTCCTGTCCACTGCCCCCCCTTCCTGTCCACTGCCCCCCCTCTTGTCCACTGCCCCCCCTCCTGTCCACTACCCCCCCTCCTGTCCACTGCCCCCCCTCCTGTCCACTGCCCCCCCTCCTGTCCACTGCCCCCCCACTCCTGTCCACTTCCCCCCCCACTCCTGTCCATTGCCCCCCCTCCTGTCCACTGCCCCCCCTCCTGTCCACTGTCCCCCCCTCCTGTCCACTGCCCCCCCCACTCATGTCCACTGCCCCCCCCTCTTGTCCACTGCCCCCCCTCCTGTCCACTGTCCCCCCCTCCTGTCCACTGTCCCCATCCCCCCTCCTGTCCACTGTCCCCGTCCCCCCTTCTGTCCGCTGTCCCCGTCCCCCTCCTGTCCACTGTCCCCATCCCCCCTCCTGTCCACTGTCCCCATCCCCCCTCCTGTCCACTGTCCCCGTCCCCCCTCCTGTCCACTGTCCGTCCCTGTCCCCCCTCCTGTCCACTGTCCGTCCCCCCCTCCTGTCCACTGTCTGCCCCCCCCCTCCTGTCCACTGTCCGTCCCCCACCTCCTGTCCACTGTCCGTCCCCCACCCTCCTGTCCACTGTTCACCCCCCCCTCCTGTCCACTGTTCGTCCCTCCCCTCTGGGGAGAACGGAGAAAGAGGGAGAGAGAAGGGAGAGGGAAATTTAACTCACGGGCAACGCCGGGTCTCTCTCCAACTCACCTCTCACCCTCGGCGCTCCAACTCACCTCTCTCCCTCCCTGCCGGCGCTCCAACTGGAACAGGCAGGCTGCCTCACGGCACCTAAGATGGCGGCGCCCCGAAGGACCCCCTTCCTCCCTCGCGACGCCGAGTGAGAAGATGGCGGCGCCCGGAAGTACAGGTAGGTGTCGCGTGTGTGTCGCTCCCCCACTTCCCCACCCACCCCACTTCCACCCCCCCACTTCCGCCCCCCCACCTCCCCGCCCCCACTTCCCCCCCACCTCCCAGAGCACGCTCTCTACGGCTCAACATCCCCGAGGAGCAGGAGGAGGGCGGCAGAGAGTTAATACCTCCTTTGTGCCACCGGGAGTCGGCAGAGGCCACGAGGGGGGAGAGAACCAGTGGCAGCCCGAGGAGTGTTGCATGCTGCCAGGTGAGGAAATGCAGGGGGAGGAATCCATGCCTTTGATGCCCCCCCCTGCCTTTGACGCCCCCCCTGTCTTTGACGCCCCCCCTGCATTTGATGCCCCCCCCTGCCTTTGACGCCCCCCCTGCCTTTGACGCACCCCCCCTGCCTTTGATGCCCCCCCCTGCCTTTGATGCCCCCCCCCTGCCTTTTACGCCCCCCCTGCCTCCGGGCAATGCCGGGTATACACACACAGACACTTCTCTCCTCCCCCCATCACACTCACCTCCCTCCCTGGCATTGAATCACATCCCCTCCCCGGCGCTCACTCCCCCTGCCTTTCACGCCCCACCTCCCTGCCTCCGGCCAACGCCGGGTATACACACACACACCTCCTACCCCCCCATCACACTCACCTCCCTCTCGCCGCTCATTCACCTCCCCGGCGCTGACTCACCTCCCCTCCCTGCCGCTGACTCACCTCCCCTCCCCTGGCTCCCCTCCCCGGTGCTCCCCTGCCTGGTGCTCCACTCACCTCCCTCTCCGGTGCTGACTCACCTCCCCGGCGCTGACTCACCTCCCCACCGCTCACTCACCTCCCTGCCGCTCACTCACCTCCCCTCCCCGCCGCTCACTCACCTCCCCGGCACTCACTCACCTCCCCTTACCCGGCGCTGACTCCACTCCCCTCCCCGGTGCTCCCCTCCCCAGTGCTCCACTCACATCACCTCCCCGGCGTTCCACTCACCTCCCTCCCTGGTGCTGACACACACACCGACTGACACACACACCGACTGACGCACACACACCGACTGACGCACACACACTGACTGACGCACACACAGACTGACGCACACACTGACTGACGCGCACACACACACACACACACAGTGACTGACGCACGCACACACACACACTGACTGACTGCCGCACGCACGCACACACTGACTGACGCGCACACAAACACTGACTGCCGCACACACGCACGCACACACTGACTGAGGCACACACACACGCACACACTGACTGTGTGTGCGTCAGTCAGTCAGTCTGTGTGTGTTTTTGTTTCTGCATCAGACTCACTGACGCGCGCGCACACACAGTGACTGACGCACACACACTGCATGAAGCTGTAAAGGAGGGAGGGGGGGGACTGGATTGATGTGAATGGGGGACAAACAGAGAGAGGGGGGAGGAGAGAGAAGAGAGAGGGGAGCGGGAACATTACATCCCAGGCAACGCCAGGTCTCTCAGCTAGTATTTTATAAATGCACAATCCTTTCAGTATAATAACTAATCTCCAGAAATGTGATAGGAATTGTGTATGCAGGTTATATTTCATATGTTTCATATTTGTAGTCTTCCAAGGTGATCATATATGTAGCCGGGTCCCTGCTCATCTCCGATCACTAGAATCCATGTCCACGATATTGGCTGTCTGTGGGTGTCCAGTATGCCACCCCGAGTGTTATTGTACTTCCGCTCTAAACCCAGTGGACCATGCTGTGCACAGGCCACCATAAGAGGGTATACTTTGTACAAGTAACAGACCATGAGGGCAGGATAGTAAAAAAACCTGATCTCAGGTATTATTAATAAAGGGTTCTCCACGTTGGGGGAAATACCAGTTACAGTTATCACCATCTCAAGGTGGGTGGGTAAATAATCTGTATGTACATAGGACAGTATTAACTGTATACCCTGTTAATGTCTTATTGTATTTTTTTGCAGGTTATTCACCTACAGGATGGCCCAGCAAATTCAGGTCCAAGTGGGGACCATTGGATTCCACCAGAGGGAGAGTGTAGCCCTGGCTGGTTTGGGGCTACCAGTCTGCCCTCCTCCTGGCAGCAAGCCCTAGTAAAATCAGGCTGTCAGGAGTAATCATGGGTTTTCCCCACTTCTATGTAGATTTAGTGAGTCACAGAGAAGGCGGTGCAACCAGGCCTCGTGTCCAATCAGGGGCACGGAGCTGGTTCTTGCTTTGCCTGTACTTAATGAGCTGCACTTCCTGATTTAGTCAGTTTGCCTCTACCTTTGATAGAGGTCAGTCTACCCAAACCAGTTGGCATATAACATATAAAACATATCAAAATACCCCCTCAATACATATAAAAATACCCCCCAATACATATAAAAATACCCCCACCTCCCCAATACATATAAAAATATACCCCAAACTCCAACAAATACATATAAAAAATATATCCCACCACTCAATACATATAAAAATATACCCCAACCCCCCAATACATATACAAATATACCCAACCCACCCCCAATTCATAGAAAAAATACCCAAACCCCCCAATACATAAAAAAAATACCCCAACACCCCAATACATATAAAAAATACCCCAACTTCCAATACATATAAAAAATAACCCCAACCCCACAATACATATAAAAATACCACAACCCCAGTACATATAAAAATACCCCAACACCCCAATACATATAAAAAATACCCCAACCCCCCAATACATATAAAAAATACCTCAACCTGCAATACATATAAAAAATCCCCCAACCCCCAATACATATAAAAAATACCCCAACTTCCAATACATATAAAAAATACCCCAACACCACAATACATATAAAAATACCACAACCCCAATACATATAAAAATACCCCAACACCCCAACACATATAAAAAATACCCCAACCCCCCAATACATATAAAAATACCACAACCCCAATACATATAAAAATACCCCAACACCCCAACACATATAAAAAATACCCCAACCCCCCAATACATATAAAAATAGCCCAACCCCCCAATACATATAAAAAATACCCCAATCCCCAATACATATAAAAAATACCTCAACTTCCAATACATATAAAAAATACCCCAACTTCCAATACATATAAAAAATAACCCCAACCCCACAATACATATAAAAATACCACAACCCCAGTACATATAAAAATACCCCAACACCCCAATACATATAAAAAATACCCCAACTTCCAATACATATAAAAAATACCCCAACACCACAATACATCTAAAAATACCACAACCCCAATACATATAAAAATACCCCAACACCCCAACACATATAAAAAATACCCCAACCCCCCAATACATATAAAAATAGCCCAACCCCCCAATACATATAAAAAATACCCCAACCCCCCAATACATATAAAAAATATCTCAACCTGCAATACATTTAAAAAAAATCCCCCAACCCCCCCAATATATATATATAAAATACACTCCAATACATATAAAAATCAGACTTACCTTGGGGACGGTCTCAGGTCAGCCCCGGTGGGTGCTAGAGGCCAGTGGCTGCGGTGCTGCGGGGGGTGATGGTGCTGAAGGGGGGCAGTGGCTGCCGGTGCTGTGGGGGGGGGGGACGGTGGCTGCCGGTGCTGCGGGGGCCAGTGATTGCGGGGGGCCCGACGACACGTCACAGCATTTACCGCTGACCCCGCCCCTCTGCAGGCAACTGTCTGTCCCATGCTGAGGCAGCTCACATGTGCACCAGGCCTCCCTCTCATGCCGGAGCGCCGGAAGCTTAGCCCAGCTGACTTCCGGCGCTGCCATAAGAGAGACCCGGCACCGGGTGCCCCGCAGCCACATTTAATTCTTTTATTAAAAATTACTATTAACAGGCACGGCCCCCAGGGGGCCCTGGCGGCCAGCCCCCTGGCTCACAGGGCCCGGGACACCAACCGCGGCGGACGCCCCCTGTTGACTGGACTGCTTATACTGCTAGCAGCAATCAGACACTATTGATTGCTGACAATACACTGGGGATAAATATGCAATCCATAGTGTGTTGCATGTTTTTGCTCACCTATGATTAGGTTTAAGTGTACTTAGCAGGTAGTGTTTGCACAGATCTACTTATCGGACATCTCTGCTTACACGTATACTTACTATACTTGAAGGTGGACAGAACCCCTGTAGATAGCTGTAGCGGGGGAATCTCACAAGTATATACGTATACTTACTAACCTAATTTTTCCTGGTTGAAACGTCAACTATATGGGCACGCGTTGCAACTTATATTTGTGCTAACTTGCGTCCAATTATTGGCTCGCTTTGCTACATAATACTAGCAGTAATCAGACTGATAATATACTGGTAGAAAAAACAGGATATTCAGCGCTCGTGCTGTGTGATGTGTGGATGATCCCTTTGCAGCATGTACATAAAGCGTCTCCCCAGAAACTCTCAAATCTAGGTGAACCCCCCTTAAAAAGGGGGGAGGGCACCCTGAAATACAAGATAATAAAAAATGCACAAATGCGCACCAGGGATTAGTGGAAGGTAATTTATTAAAAATACACAAAAACTGAGGGGATCCAACCCCACCTCAGAACAGCTGTGCAGCTGAACGGCTAAGTACTACCCAGGAGAACACCTGATGGTGACTAAACCGTAAGCTGCACAGTATACAAATACAGTAAAATTTATATAAAAACACATGAAAGAAAAAACACAAACATGAAAACAACCTATCAACAGATTTGTATAGAAACCACCATAAGGTTGGGCACTGGCAAGGGGAAACGGACACTCACACTGAGACAGTCAGCAGACTCGCGGTGTCTGCACAGGATCCGGATCTCGGCACCGCGGAGATGGAAAAAAACGCTGCTGTCTCCTGCAGGCTCCGTCTCAGCTTACCAGCATACACGCGCAGGATGACCTGTCGTGACCTCTACGCGTATCGTACCAAGTACTTCGTCAGTAGGTCACGTACAGCGTCATCCGCGCGTATACAGTATATAGGCGGCAACTGATTGAATAAACCAGCCATCTCAGAGAAACACCCTTACTTTGCCTAATTGCTACACTGATTAAAACACCTTGAAATGAGGTTACTAGGCAACAGGGTGTATGACAACTCATGTGGGGGATGTGTGCAATTATAAATTAATCATTGCACTCACCCCTATGAGAAAATACAGGAAAATTTAATCATTTGTTTTTTTTTCTTTTATTTATATACAGGTTTCAGCATGATTTGTTTACATAGCATATAATTTATGTTGTTAGAGGTCTTTTTCCTGTATTTTCTCATAGGGGTGAGTGCAATGATTAATTTATAATTGCACACATCCCCCACATGAGTTGTCATACACCCTGTTGCCTAGTAACCTCATTTCAAGGTGTTTTAATCAGTGTAGCAATTAGGCAAAGTAAGGGTGTTTCTCTGAGGGGGCTGGTTTATTCAATCAGTTGCCGCCTATATACTGTATACGCGCGGATGACGCTGTACGTGACCTCCTGACGGAGTACTTGGTACGAAACGCGTAGAGGTCACGACAGGTCATCCTGCGCGTGTATGCTGGTAAGCTGAGACAGAGCCTGCAGGAGACAGCAGCGTTTTTTTCCATCTCCGCGGTGCCGAGATCCGGATCCTGTGCAGACACCGCGAGTCTGCTGACTGTCTCAGTGTGAGTGTCCGTTTCCCCTTGCCAGTGCCCAACCTTATGGCGGTTTCTATACAAATCTGTTGATAGGTTGTTTTCATGTTTGTGTTTTTTTCTTTCATGTGTTTTTATATAAATTTTACTGTATTTGTATACTGTGCAGCTTAGGGTTTAGTCACCATCAGGTGTTCTCCTGGGTAGTACTTAGCCGTTCAGCTGCACAGCTGTTCTGAGGTGGGGTTGGATCCCCTCAGTTTTTGTGTATTTTTAATAAATTACCTTCTACTAATCCCTGGTGCGCATTTGTGCATTTTTTATTATCTGATAATACACTGGGGATATTTTCGTACACTTCATAGTGTATTGCATATATGTGGCTACCTATTTTTTAGGTCTAAGTGCACTACCTAGCTACTCCTATCAGCTGCAAGCAATTGATTCATGCCTTTTAGTCATTCTTTCCCCCTCCTTAAGCCTGGTGTATAATTCTCATATAGACATCACCAAGCACAGTGGATATATTTTTCACACTGTACTAAGCTATTTTTGTGATCTGGGGTTTCAATACCCCTATTGGATCATTTATGCGCTATTTAATTGGTTATTTTAACACCCTGTATTTTATCGTTTTCTCCTATTAAAATGTATATTTTAATTCATTCATTAATAACCTATTAGTGATAGAGTGCTATCAAATTGGGGTCCTTGTCTTCTACAGTTGCTATGTATTGGGTTCTGTGAGGGTTTATTCAGCTGCGCTAGGATCCCTCTCAGGTGGAGGCGCTGTAACAAGCAGGCAGAAATCAAGCAGGAGGCAAGTCAGACAGATAGATACTGAATTTCTTCCCTCTCTACATTCTTTGCTAGTCGTCTCCTTTTATGACTTTGGCATTCCTTTTTAGTAATGCCACATTGCTTTTTTCCCCACATCTGCAATGACATTGAGTAGAGCCACAGCAATGTATTTTGTCATTATCAACCTACAGTATAAGTCTATCACTATAGACATACTGTATGCCCTCTCTTAGTCTATGCTTTTCCTGCTGGAAGCACAATTAATATTCTGATTACCAACATAAAGTTTTCACTTGAGAATAACTCTAATTCATATATTTCAGTTCTAATTTCAAAGGTTTTAAATAATGTATACTACATTTATATATATAAATCCACATCAACTGAACCTATTACAAAAAATCCCTTAACTAAAATGTTGTACATACTGTACGCCCCATCAACCAAGATACACTCCAAACTGCAATCAAGCTCTGCATTTGATAATACATACATTCAGTTAAATGTTTAATATTATGTACACTGACCTGATTTTGCTATCTTCTTGCTTAAACTTCATTTCAAGCATCTGTTGTTCCCTGGTATTCAAACTACTCTGATGACTATTACACTTGATAGTTGTTTGTCATATTGCAAACAATGGCAAACATCTTTTCACCATGTAAAAAAAACAAACAAACTATCAAATAAACTAAGGATGGTAGTGAAATAATATATCTTACATTAAGCATAAAGTACATACAGGCATACCCCGGTTTAAGGACACTCACTATAAGTACACTCGCGAGTAAGTACATCTCGCTCAATAGGCGAACGGCAGCTCACGCATGCGCCTGTCAGCACGTCCTGAACAGCAATACTGTCTCCCTACCTGTACCGAAGCTGTGAGCAAGCGGGGAGACTATAGAGCCTGTTACACATGCGTTATTTACATCAGTTATACACGTATATGATGATTGCAGTACAGTACATGCATCAATAAGTGGGGAAAAGGTAGTGCTTCACTTTAAGTACATTTTTACTTTACATACATGCTCCGGTCCCATTGCGTACGTTAATGCGGGGTATGCCTGTATATGGCTATATACATTTCTCTAAGGCCTTGCATCAGTTAAAATTAGTCAATTTTTTTTAGAGGGATTTTTATTCTCATCTTAATACTTGATTCATTTTATTTGTTTTTCACCTACACATATTACTTTTTCAGACAGCTTTGCATAGAATTATGTGCACTGCTATAAAAAAAGAAGCTAATGTTCTTGTCCAATTACCAAAACATACCCAAAAGGATAGCCTCATTTAGATCTCAGTCTTTGCATTGTGTACTGTCACAGAACAGTAGTTCTTACATATTCATTGCAAAGAGGGCTTATTTAGAATTCATTATAGTGGGTTCTTATTGTAATTCACACTATAGCTTTATGCAGTGGAAATAGTGTTAACGTAGGCAGCAGGTGCATGAATTAGTTGGAGCAGGGAGGCTCATTACTTTTTTCTCCTTTTCTGTTTGTCATGGATTCTAGGGTGTCAGGTGCAGGATGGGCTTCAGTGGCCAAAACAGCCACTAAGTGAAGATGTAGTAGGGTCAAAGGCAGGGGTCTGGAGCAGGCTGTGAAGTAGCATTGACTGGGTCATGGGCAGAGGTTGGAATCAGGCAGAAAAGAAGCATCATTGGTGTCACTCACAGAGGTCGGAGGCCAGTAGTGGAAATTCAGGCACAGGACTGGAACAAAGGGACAGGACTAGAACACAGGGAAAGGACTGGAACACAGGGAAAGGACTGGGATGCAAGATCATGACTGGGACAAGTCAAAGTACAGACAAGGACCTTTATTTCAAACTCCAACATGGTACAGGCAACCACAGGTCAGGTCAGAGAACAAGGCACCGGCAGAAGAGTTTGTAGCGACAAAAAGGCAAAGACTAGACAGAAAAAGGAAGCTAATAAAGACAGAGAATCAAACAGAATACAGGCAGAATGGATACTAAATAAAACCAAGTAGAAACAGCAGGGAGGGTCCCAGTCAAGAGGTTGTTTGAACTGGGGCGCTCCCTAGGATTTGTGGCGGAGAAAGTGCTGCAACGCCTAAGCTATTCAAATAAATTGGAATATAGATATGTGATTGTGTACGAAGTGTAAAAGAGTATATAAAAATATATACTGGCCCTTTTTTGATTTCCTGGTTGCTGCTTGACTTCGGAGAAGGGAATCCCGTCTCCTTCTTAGCGTGGCAGTTGTGGTGTGAAGATAGTCAGCGCAAACCTCACGGGCCTCCCGATGTCGATGGAACCGAATGAAATAAAAGGATATGAATAAAAAAGAATTAAAATCTCAGTGTATTAGATACACATGTGGGGGATGGGGGAAGAGGGGGGGGGGGAAGGGGGAGGGGGGTGAGGGCAGGGGGTGGGAGCAAGGAGGAGGATAATGCTGGAGGGGTTGATAATTGGTTTTCCACTTTAACTAATCAAAGAATACATAAAATTATGGATTCAGTGACTCACACGGGCTTGTGTGATGTCTCTCCCTCAACGCTGACTGTAGTGGATTTATTACAGACTCATATGCTGGAGTCTCAATATACATAAAACTCACACGGCCTGATGTGAGTCCTTGTCCTCAGAGGGTGATGTCCTGTATGGATGGTGTCTGGGTTGTCTCAGCAGAATTATCCCCCGATGGGTGTAGTGTGTGAGTGTCTCCTCTCCCCGTTTCCCAGATGACCAAAAGGAGTGTATGCCAACAAGGGTTAACAACAATAAAAAAGGTCTTTAATGGGTATACAGTGGAGACATAAGCATATGAAATGCAAACATGTGGTGAACCATAAAAAGTATAGAACAATCTATGACAAAATGAAATAAATTATACTAAGACACAATGGAATAAAATAAGACACAATGAAATAAAATGAAATAAAGCAAACACAAGGACTACACTCACACTTGAAGTCAAATAAAATGGCCCAGCCTCAGCCGCTCGGTACACTCCTGCACGGTCTCCTCCTCCGTTCTTGTTCCCACTGGCGCGTCCGGCAGCGGAACCGGAAGAGGGGATCTGCACCGGATGTCCTGTAGTGTGCTGGGTCCCTCTCTCAATGAGCTCCGGCAGGGAACAACATGTTTCGCAATAAGCTTCGTCGGGTTCCCGGGTACCCGACGAAGCTTATTGCGAAACATGTTGTTCCCTGCCGGAGCTCATTGAGAGAGGGACCCAGCACACTACAGGACATCCGGTGCAGATCCCCTCTTCCGGTTCCGCTGCCGGACGCGCCAGTGGGAACAAGAACGGAGAAGGAGACCGTGCAGGAGTGTACCGAGCGGCTGAGGCTGGGCCATTTTATTTGACTTCAAGTGTGAGTGTAGTCCTTGTGTTTGCTTTATTTCATTTTATTTCATTGTGTCTTATTTTATTCCATTGTGTCTTAGTATAATTTATTTCATTTTGTCATAGATTGTTCTATACTTTTTATGGTTCACCACATGTTTGCATTTCATATGCTTATGTCTCCACTGTATACCCATTAAAGACCTTTTTTATTGTTGTTAACCCTTGTTGGCATACACTCCTTTTGGTCATCTGGGAAACGGGGAGAGGAGACACTCACACACTACACCCATCGGGGGATAATTCTGCTGAGACAACCCAGACACCATCCATACAGGACATCACCCTCTGAGGACAAGGACTCACATCAGGCCGTGTGAGTTTTATGTATATTGAGACTCCAGCATATGAGTCTGTAATAAATCCACTACAGTCAGCGTTGAGGGAGAGACACCACACAAGCCCGTGTGAGTCACTGAATCCATAATTTTATGTATTCTTTGATTAGTTAAAGTGGAAAACCAATTATCAACCCCTCCAGCATTATCCTCCTCCTTGCTCCCACCCCCTGCCCTCACCCCCCTCCCCCTCCCCCCCCCCCCCCCTCTTCCCCCATCCCCCACATGTGTATCTAATACACTGAGATTTTAATTCTTTTTTATTCATATCCTTTTATTTCATTCGGTTCCATCGACATCGGGAGGCCCGTGAGGTTTGCGCTGACTATCTTCACACCACAAGGGTCCCAGTCAAGGCTGAAGCATTAACACACCCAGTGGACATGCAAGGGAACTGTGAACAGAGTGGGAGCTACAGTATGTAGATATGTCAGGGATGTACCTAACATTAATCCCCACACAAGAGTTTTCACTGGATGAACTCCAGGCTTTTCAGAGTGTTCTTCATGGAAGGTCGACTTTAAGTGGTCATTTACTGTATGATTGTTACACAGGAAACAGGGACAAGCTCAGCAATTCCAAAGTAGTGTCTGATGAAAAGTCTGATTCGACAGCATTACAGAAAGACCCAGACAACATCACAGGCTTATGAACTCAGAATATGAAGCAGTGTCTGAGGAAGAATTTACGAAACGCATAGAGCCCTTTTTTTAATGCGAGGAGGAGAGGACAGGTGACATATTCCCAGGAGGCTCTGAGAGACTGAGACTACGATACCGGAGAACCGGCACAATAACTGAATGCAGTAGAGGTGAGAATATCATCTAAAGCCTACAGTGGGATACTATCAGTCAATTATCTACCACACATAATTTAAATAGTTTGTTTAAATGTGAGTGTGCATTTTTAAACCTTCTATTTTTAAATCAGGCTCTGCACAGGAATCAGTGGGAAATTAGCCTCCTTAACCCAGCATAAGACTTCTCGCTCAAACTCATCTTCCACTGGTTTGATAGCAAATTTTCCCAGGCATGGTGCTGTTATCTCTTCCTTGTTGCTGCCTTGAAAACAGGGAATGAACTGGAACACATGAACAGGGCTGGGAAGCAGGAACAGGGCTGGGACGCAGGAACAGGGCTGGGACGCAGGAACAGGGCTGGGACGTAGGAACAGGGCTGGGACAGGAACAGCACTGGGACACAGGAACAGCACTGGGACAAGCCAAAGTACAGGCAAGGATCTTTAATTCAAATTTCAACTCCAACGTGGTACAGGCAACCAGAGGTCAGGTTAGAGAACAGGACATGGGCAGAAAACAGTCTGTAGCGGCAAAGACTAGGCAGAAACAGGAAACTAACAAAGACAGAGAATCAGACATAAGACAGGTGCAGAGAGGATATTAAATAGAACCAAGAGGAAACAGCAGAAGAGGGTCCCAGTCAAGGCAGAATCAGTAGCACACCCAATGGACATGCAAGGGAAATGTGAACAGAGTGAGAGCTTTGTAGATACTATATGTCAAGGATGTCCCTGACACTGTTCATAGAAAGAACGATGGAGGGTTTAGGTACAGATTCACCCCTTAAGTATAAGATCAAAGTGCTTATCCTATCACAAATCGTGCTTCAATATATCTGCGAAATAAAGCGTCAATGGGGTAATGTATGAAAAGGTTGATCTGTGCTGAAGCGTTTGCATAAAAAAAATGTGTGGTTCCCGCCATATGTACGAAGACATTTATACTGTTGCAGAAAAAAGCAGAAATACTGTACCAGAAAATGGTGCACGAAAGGATACTAATGTCATAAATGCTGCCTATATTGGAACTTGATCTGGGATAAATAAAGAACTTTGTGCTAATATTTACGATACAGTAGACATTTTGCATGTCATTTCCCAGAATCCCTTGCTACAGTGGAAGCGCTGTATGCTAGGGATAATGGTGAAAGTGAGGGTTGCAGACCTGCCTAAGACACTGCTCACAAGTAATCTTTTTATTTGCTATATGCAATACGGTGGAGGTTTCTTGTTGACTTTTTCACCCACCATAACTTAAAACGTATATGGCACCCCCCTTGAGAAAGGTTCAACTCCGGGAACCGAAACGTCAGATTGGGCGGCTTGTTCATTTTGTACTGATGCCTAATACAGACTTTTTTTGCCCTTACTGATCTGAGTGCAGTCTTCCTTTACCGGACGTGAGAATGGTAATGTTGTTTATATACAGTGGCGGCCACCCTTAGTCTAAAGCGGCCGCCACCGCGGCTATTTTTAAACCGCGTGCAGACGCGGGATTTTTTTTTTTAGCCCCGCAGGCGCTTCCTTTGTTCAGCGCCATTAGCGCTGATCGGAGAAACAGCCGCAAGATGCGGCTGGCGCGCGGCCAAGTTCGGCGGCTTAAAAAAAAAGCCCCGAACAATTGCGGTTAAGCTTTAGATTAAGTTTAGCCGCAACAGTATATATATATATATATATATATCAAATGGAAATATTACTGTATGTTCATTTGTATGTCTTAGACAGGTCTGCAACCCTGTCTTTCACCATTATCACCCAGCACACAGCACTTCCACTGCAGCAAGGGATTCTGGGAAATGACATGCAAATGCGCACACAGTGCCACCTTTTGTCTCAAACTCATATTACACGAGAAACCCTTAAGCCAATGCATGCTGCTTAAAACCAACTCTTACATCACTAACTTTCAGGAACCATTTAACACCTCTAGCCATACTGCTGCGGCACAGTTTATTCGAGCATTTGCCCGTTCTGTGCCGCAGCAGTAGCCTGGCGCGCGCCCGAGTGTGACGGGCGCGCGCCGAAGCAGCGGAAGAGCGCCCTCCGATCGGGGCGCTCTCCCTACCGCTGCCGGGTCCGCCGGGTCCCCCGGAACCCCCTGCCGCTGTCCCGCGATCGCGGGACACCAGGGCTCCCTCGGGGAGCCCCTGGACACGCGTGCAGGGGGCGCACGCTCCCGATGACGCGTGACCGCGCGTCTATGAAGCGCGGCACGCCGAGGGGCGGCCACTAGCAAGCCGGGAAATCTCCCGGCTTGCGGATCTGGCCGCAGTGCAATTAAATGTGTCGCCAGTGTACATCACATCCATACACTGGGGAGGGACAAGCACAGATAACATTCCAAGAGACACTGTTTTTAAGTATACCCGTTGCTTGCTTCATTCATTGTAAAATCGCCGGAAGAAGAGATCAGTGTTTCTCGAAAGATCGCACAAATAAAAGCATTTTGTTAGCCACAGAACGGTATCGTCTATTTATTCTTTGAATATATATATATATATATATATACGACTATTAAGGTTATGGTGGGTAAAAAAAAGTGACTAAAACCCTCCACAGTAAAGCATAAAGCAACTGTAAATATTCCTGTATATTCATTTGCATGTCTTAGACAGGTCTGCAACCCTGTTGGTTGCAGGGTTGCAGACCTGTCTAAGACATGCAAATGAATATACAGGAATATATATATATATATATATACATATATATATACAGAGGCGGCACACTTTATTCGAAGTGGGCTGGAGCCGCAAGCCGGGAGGTGTCCCAGCTTGCTCGTTGCTTTCCCTCGGCGTGCCGCGCGTCATCGATGCGCGGTCACGCTTCATCGGGAGCGTGCGCGCACGGCGCGCGTGCCCAGGGCTCCCCGAGGGAGTTGCTCCTAATGTGGGGGTTGCGGTGGGGGGCTCCGGGGGACCCAGAGAGGGGGACGCCGAGGCTCCGGCGCGCGCCCGGGACACCTAGGCGCGCGCCCAGTTTCTGTTGCGGCCGAGACCGGGTAAAGCTTCTAATAAACTCGGCCGCAACAGTATATATATATATATATATATCAAAAATATATATATACTTTTGTCTCTATGTTCATTTTGTATTGCCTAATACATTGTTTTTCTTTATACCTGAGAGTGCTGTTTCTTTACTCTCACTTTGATGATAGCAGCTGTTACATGTATTGTGATTATGAAGCAGGCACCTTGAACTTTGCCTATTTTGCTTGGAATTCTGGTTTATTATATATATATATATATATATATATATATATATATATACACACAGTGGGCGCCGATCTGAGTCTAAGACGGCTAGATCCGTGGCTCTCAGATTATCCCGGTTAGGTGCGTTTTTTTGTCGTTTTCGCCCGGAGTGAACTGCGTTATTTTCACGCTCGTGATATTAGCATTTTATTCTCGCTGTCTGCAATACTGCAATGCCGTGTAAAAACTCAGGGGGGCGTTTGCGAGCTGTTGTCTTGAAAGTCTAATACCTTCGCGGTTCAACCTACGTCAGTACACAGACTGTGTGTGCGCGCGCAGTAATTGTAAATTTGCATAGGCGTGTACAGTACTGTAACAGTGTCACATTTCGGCATGTACAGCGCTCTCCCCTTGCTCAGGATAATTAACTGCACTGCAGGATATTTCAACTTCTTATCTTCTCTACAATGCAGTACATCACATTCCTTTGAACGTGTGTCTGGTTTCAATCACATTCCTGCTTGACAGCAGGAATTTACTGCGCATACGCCTGTAACTTCGCCCACCACTGCTTGCTTGCCTGAGGGAGTGACCAAAAAAAAAATGTAAAAATTTTATTGTAATTTTTTTTTCTCAAGAGACTGCAAAACCCATCTTACTGTATTACGATATTCAATCTGTGCTGTAGCTTTTGACTGCGACCCTGCACATGGTTGATTTGTGTGCTTTTTACGTACTGTATTTGGGGTGTATTATTATGATGAACTGCCTTTTGAAATCAAAGTATGTCTTTAGCTTTGAGCTTCTTGCAGCTTTACCCTGCAGCCCCCTCCCCCACGAACGCTAGCTCAAGGATTTGAAATTCCATGGAGTCGTTAATTTACTGAATCTTGCCATTGTGTTCTGAATCCGTCCATATCCGACCTACAAAGCCTCACTGCGCCTGCGTGTAATTCTCTTTGAGATGCGCCTGTAACTTCACCCACCACTGCTTGCTTGAGTGCCCCCCACAAGCCTGCAAAAACAGTCTTGATATTACGATATTAAATATGTGCGTTTGCCTGCACATGGTTGATTTGTGTGCTTTTTATGTACTGTATTTGGGGGGTGTAGGGATCAAATTACAGTATTACGATGTACTGACTTTTGAAATTACTGTACTCTACAGTACAGTATGTTATTTCTTTGAACTGCTGCACAAATAATCCTTCATCCCTCCCCCACGCACACACAAACTCTTATCGACAGACACCTCCACAGAGTCATTCATTTTCTGAAGTTAGTTAGTCATTGTGTTTTTAATCCGTCCCTAGCTGAGCGTCAATCGCCTCACTGCGCCTGCGTGTACTCTAATCCTTTTAGAGATGGGAGCTAGCTGCTTACTGCGCATGAGTCACCCAACCCCAGCCCCCTCTGTACAGAATTGTTAATTTACTGAATATTGCCATTGTATTCTGAATCCGTTCATAGCCAACCTACAAAGCCTCACTGCGCCTGCGTGTAATTCTCGTTGAGATGCGCCTGTAACTTCACCCACCACTGCTTGCTTGAGTGCCCCCCCAAATTTTTTTAATTATGATTTTTTAACTATTATTTTATCCACAAGCCTGCAAAAACAATCTTGATATTACGATATTAAATCTGTGCGTTTGCCTGCACATGGTTTATTTGTGTGCTTTTTATGTACTGTATTTGGGGGGTGTAGGGATCAAATTACAGTATTATGATGAACTGCCTTTTGAAATTACTGTACTCTACAGTACAGTATGTTATTTCTTTGAACTGCTGCACAACTAATCCTTCATCCCTCCCCCACGCACACACAAACTCTTATCGACAGACACCTCCACAGAGTCATTCATTTTCTGAAGTTAGTTAGTCATTGTGTTTTTAATCCGTCCTTAGCCGAGCGTCAATCGCCTCACTGCGCCTGCGTGTACTCTAATCCTTTTAGAGATGGGAGCTTGCTGCTTACTGCGCATGAGTCACCCAACCCCCTCTCTCCACAGAGTCATTATTTTTCTGAATATTGCCATTGTGTTCTTAATCCATCCATAGCCGACCTACAAAGCCTCAGTGCGTCTGCGTGTAATCACCCCCCCCCCCCAACCCTTTGAGGCTTTGTTTACGGTAACGCTTTGGAAAATCCCTTCTCGATTTTGAAATATAAATCCGATTTGCACAGCATTGTGAGAATTGAAAGTTAAAAAAATCATTAACTGATTCATTTGTGTACTGTAGGGGTAGGGGGGGGTTGTGGTTGTTGTAAATGATTATGACTAGCAGGAATGTGAATAAATATTTATTTTATTTTATCAGGAACCAAAAAATACAAATATAAAAATAATCATGAATAATACATAATGCAGTCTTTATTAAGTTCTTTTGGCAGATTGAAATTGGATAAACATTTTGAAAACATTTCTAAAACATGGGGAAACATGAAAAATGCACATTTATAAGAATATTATTTAATAATATATACTGTAATGTATAATATATATATATATATATATATATATATATAGTAATATTGTTTTTTTTCCATCTTTATCTTGTTCCTCATTCTGTGAACAGTACAGTAGTTCATTGAGAGAGGAGAGGTTTTGTGTACATCATTACTGCTGTTTGTATACTGTACATTTTACTGTACAAACAGATTAGACTGGACACAAAACCCCACCTCCTCCCAGGCAACCCTTTTTTCCTGAAACGACAGGAAAACAAAAAATTAGTGCAGTTATGTGCGTACTGTATTATGGCATTGTGTGATGTGTAGTACTACTATAGATGGCTGGTGCTGCTTTCTCTGGAAAGAAAAAAATTGAGCAGTTAGTAGGCAGTTACTGTAGTACTGTCAAACTAGTCTATACTGGAACTACTGTATACTCTGACTACTGTTAAATAGTATGTACTGTAACCTGATGGCTGGTGCTGCTCTCTCTGTAAAGAAAAAACTGTAACTACGGTATACTCTGACTATTGGGAAAGAAAAAATCTGTGCCATACTTACCTGTATCATACTGTACTTACAATACTACAGCACAGTACTACTTTCCTGATGCTTGCCCATTACGCGCGATGATAATGGGCAACACAGTGCCAAATGGTCTATATATTTATTGCAGCGTTCCAAAAACTCATTATGCCTTTCAACAACTCGTACTTTTTGGAGGGTTTCGCCACTTTCCGGATATGGTCCTTCAGCTGATGCCAGACCATTTCGATCGGATTGAAGTCTGGCGATCTGTCATTGGAAAAAAGTACAATTAGTTGAAGAGATACAGTACACAGTAAAAACTGTGGGAAACAATTGAGACACGGTTACCGCACCTACTCCGCTGGCGTCTTCACCCAGTTGATACCGCGCTCAAGGATATGCGCTGTTGACGCGGTGTGCTTCGGATCGTTGTCCTGGTAGAAGCGGTGACCATTCGGGAACTCGCGTGTGATATATTGTATCTCAGGGACAATGCTGTCTTGGAAGAAAGCTTTATTCGTGATTCCTATAGCAAGAAAAGAAAAGTGCTCAAAAAACTGCACAATAGTACAGTACAGTGCATACAGTAAGGCTACACTAGTAAAGTACAGTGCATAAGGCTACATTATATTTGATATATTTTACCTTCAAAGATGACAATTCATCCTGGTCCACGCCTAGAGATGGCACCCCACACATGTAGCTTCAAGGGGTGTTTTGGCCGTGGCTTCAAAGATATGCGGCCTTTTTTGTGGAACGCAAAGCTTGCAAATCTCTCCAGCGACATAGTAGACTCGTCAGTGAAGATGCAATCCTGGAAAGTTTCACCACTGTCGTCCATGCCTGGACCTGGACCACTCTTTTGATTTTGTTTGCGTTCCTTATCATGGGGTACGCTCTGTAATGACAAGGAATAAATAATTTTAGCGGTACAGTACAGTTTCCTAAACACTTTTACCTCCTGTACTGTCCAGAACTAACCTCACACGTCCATATTTCCATCCAATGCTGCGTCTCATCTTCTTTATGCTAGTCTCGGATACAGCGAGATTGTGATTTTCCTGCAGAGTGTATTTGACCCTTAATGCACTCCTCTCATCATTCTCCTCACTTATTTTGTCCACCAGAAGAGTTGTCTCCCTACAATGTAAAGAAAAACATTCCGGTAAGTAAAAAAATTAGAGACAGTAGATCAAGAGGATACAATATATTGTTCTATTAATACAATATGCAGCAATATAAAACTGTTGAAATATAAATATACAAAATATATATACTGTTGTAATACTGGTATAAATATAAATATACAAAATATATATACTGTTGTAATATAAATATAAATATACAAAATATATATACTGTTATATAAATCTACAGAAATAACAAAAATATTAGATACAGTACTGTAGATGTACAGTACATTTTTGGATCAATTTTTTTTTAAAGTTGTATAAATATACTTACGTGTTAGTTACCCTTGGTGCCCTTTTGCGTTCTATGTTTTTTCCATGTGCATGATAGCTCACGGTGGTTGCTGGCACAACGAGGCCAGAAGTAGCTAACCAGCGTTGGATAGCAGCAATTGGGTGTCCGCTCAATTATCTCCTTAATTCGCATGCTGAGGTCTTTGGAAATCTTTTTAACAACCATTGCTGCGAGTAGAAAGAAATACAAACACAAGAATGTATATTCGATGTTTAGTCGATGTGTATTCAATGTGCAGTGAATCCACAAAATGGATGGTGTATTTATACGTTAATGACTCACATTAGAGTACGCCCACTTTCAGCACCTGTACCTCGCCGCCATGCATAAAAGGTTACACACTTTGCATAGCCCACCACTCGATGATCTTTATCTGAACTTGCCCTTGTCCAGATACTGTACTGCATTGTGCCACCTGCTTCCATGGAGCAACCCCGATTCTACGGACGCAGGAACCCTCTCGCCTCTGCCGTGCCCGTCATGCAGAAAAAGTGAAAGGCGGTTGCCGTTTCCACGCCAAGGCAAAAGCGACAGGCTAAGGCCAATAAAGAAAACCTTCTGCTGACCCCAAAGGCTAAGGGTTTTCATAGACGTCAGCCTTATTATGTCAAGAAGATATACGGCGATATACTCTCGACGCAAAACGATTGGCAGCCAACCCATCGAATCCGCAGACCACCACCTCCCATTCGCTTCGACGACTGTGCTGCCGCTGTCCCAGAAATCTTCAGCCCGTCTTCTCCACCCCTCGTCCTCGACGCTGTCGCCTCACTCCCGGAAACCCACAGGCCATCTTCTCCGGTTCTATCCGACGACGCTGCCGCCTCTGAAATCCACGGGTCACTTTCTCCTTTGCTCTTAGATGACTCTGCTTCTCGCCCGGAAATCCAAAGGTCACTTTCTCCATCCCTCTTCGACGACGCTGCCGCTTCTCCTCTTCCGGATATCCACAGGTCACTTCCTCCACCCTTCTACGATGTCGCTGCCGCTTCTCTCCATGGAACCCCTATCTCATCCTCCGTTGCACCCATCCACCCAGATGTCCACACGCCATGCACATGAAGCAGCTCGTTAGACCGGATGCTGAACGGGATAAGTGTGGATCTCCCCGGGAACTCTATTGTGCTAGCAAAGATAGATCTGCTTCTGGAGACCATGTTAAATGTGGATCAACGGATGCTACATATGGATCAACGGATGATACATATGGATCAACGGATGGATCGACGGATGGAGAATATAGAGGCTGACATAGCGGGTATACATTGTTTGCTCAGTGTTAATGCCCCTGTTTCCCCGACGCCGGAGCAGGGGGGTGACATGAATGTGATGAATGGGAGCATCGACCCCCTTCCATCACCAAGCGCACCACCTCCACCAGAAGATGTAGTGTACATGTACAGTATGCCGTTGAGGAGGACATGACAACCCCGTCAAGACCACGACAGGAGACAACACGGCGACCAAGACCGGAGGAAAGCTTCCTCCCAGACAACCTACCATCGCCCGTCGCCTAAAGCACACCCGCTCGCAGAAGACCTACATTCGCTCGCATCGATACGGTGCCTGACATCACCCTGCGCGATCTGACATCGGCGCTTAGAGAGAAGTATAGGGTGATGAGTGCGGGTGCACCCCACAAGTATGCCTTGTTACTTTTTAATGGAAACAAAAAAAGAACAGCGCAAAAAAACCATTGTGTAGTGTATTAAAGAATTATTTATAGTATAAGGGTGAGTATTGCACGTACATCAAAAATAAGGGTTAATAGCATGACATGTTAGGGACATGTTACCACTCTGTAGGCACAGCAGGATTCAGACACCGGTTGCAGGACGTTCACCCTCAGAGTGCTGGTGTAAGATTCCAAAGTAAGCAGCTCAGCGTTGGGGAACCTTCCCACACCGTCACGGAGCTCTCAGCAGCGTTGGGAAACCTTCCCACACGGTCACGGAGCTCTCAGCAGGGAAGATCGCCACGCTGCTTCCGGGTTACTCCACGCCGGCGTGTGGCGTCATCAGGCAGCGTCTCTATACCGGTCGCGTCTTTGATGCGTCACTGTCTCACATTCAGCAGTCCAGCGGCACACAGAGTCCCAAACACGTCCCGTAGCAGAACAAATGTTCAATTTAAAACCGCAATGGGGATGCAAATAGTAAGAATAAATGAACGCGCCCTCTCCTCTTTTTTTTTTTTTTTTTTTTTCCATGTAGCCTTGGTGTTTGAGCCATTCCCACAGACCAGCTGCACAAAACCTCACTCGTTAAGGTTGTATTGTTTATTTTATACATACCTTCATGTTAAATCACTTTTCCTATTATTATCACTCATGAGCGCAAGTCCTGTTTTTGTCTTCACTTGTTACTTTTTAAGCACCATGTTCCCTAGTCGTTGCACTGCGACTGGGCCTTCAAAGTGAACTACGACGGAAATCGCGTAAAAAAGGCGCTTCCTGCCAATTTCAGAAAGAACGTTCTGGATGAAATGCGGCGCTTTTATCCAATTACAGATCCTGTAATGAAAGGCGTTAGAGACTGCATTAATGGCGTTTTGCGCCATGCAAGGAATCGGCCATGGACGGACAATGTGGTGGACTTTCTGGATTAATCACGGGAACTGTAAGACCATACTGTTGTGCTGAACTGTGCTGTATTGTACATGTTTTGACCTGCTGTACTTAAATAAAGAAGATGTTGTGTGTTTTTTAACTTGTATTTAGACAGAAATGTTTTAACTTGCTGTACACACACACAGGACATGCACAATTACAGTCCCTGAGGGCCGCAAACAGGCACGGTTTTCAAGGTTGTCCTGAAAACCGGGCCTGTCTGCTGCCCTCGAGGACTGTACTGGTGCAGACTGTTTTGCACACCATCCCACTGTATGTTTTGTCTTGCCGTTCCTTGATAAAGGAGATGTTGCGGTTTGTATATTTTATGAATAAAGAATTTGTTTTTAAAACATGTGACTGTAAACCATACTGACTGACTGTAAATGTTTTTACTTTCTATACATAAATGTTTTCACAACTGTAGCAGTAAACCATACACCTGTTGATGTTTTGAATTGCTGTACACTTAAAATGTTTTTACATTGTACAGTATTTGTAAATAAATGTTTTTGTACTTACTCCACCAATAAAAGAACATGTTGATTTGTTTTACATTGTTCCATTGGCTCCTTTGCTACTGTAACAAAATACAGTGTTTCTAGAATGTACACTACTGTCCAGGCACACTGTACTGTATACTGTAGGCATGCTCAGTACAAGAGTATTAAAAAAAATTAGAAGACACGTACTGTATGTACTGGCACTGTATAGAAGACATACTGTATGTACAGTACTGTAATACATGTAGAATAAATGCATTTTTCGGGTTTATTACACAGTATACTGTTTATAAAAAAGTATTGTATACTGTACGGCCGCAAAACATCAGCATCGTGTACATCAGCCAATAAACTGTAGACTCCGATACGTGGGTTTTTAAATCCGATTCAGCAATGTGCAGGCATTGTTACACAAAGCGATATTATCCATCGAAATCCCTCCATTAGCCGTTTTCCTTTCTGAGGAAAAACAAAAAGAAAAGTTTTACTGTAATGGTCTAAAGAAGTTCCCAGCCAGTCCCACCAATAATTTTCTCGGGGGGCGTCTCCTGTTCACATGCACATGCGCCTACCGTCAATGTAACGACAAGCATACTGTATGCGCTTCAAGAAGGTTCCAATGCGCATGCGCCTAGCGTTCCACCAATAGTTCATTATCTGCAGTACAGTACTGTAGAAGCCGCTCAGCCAATAATATTGCTTACAGGAGAATCGCTTGACTTGTGAATCGCACCGATATTGATACTGTATTGTCAAAATAAAAAAACACAGAAAATAATAAAGCAACAATACTCACCATAGAATTTCCCATTCAGCTGGCGCCGGTCCACTGCCAGTCCAGCGTTCTTGATCATCCACGTCGATAGTTTGCAGCGGGACTAGTCCACCTGTAGTCAGCTGATAAGGCTGGAAATTGCTTAGGTACATGCAAGCTTGATCGAAACTGCACGCGAAATCCGGCTCAGGCTCAGGGTTGTCACTGACGGCGGGTCCGTCATTGGAAGCCGGTGCTGGTGCATTGCTTGGCAGCGACTGTTGTTTCTTAGTTGGTTTTAACACGACCCTTCGCCTTTTGCCGTCTGCATGATCATAGATACAGGAAAAAGCCGGTGATACACACCAATACCCTCAACAAATTGTGGCTCAATACGATAAAAACAGGGATCGCTAATTAACCTTTTCCTTATTGCACGCTTCCACGTATGAGGAGCTGGCGAAAATTTGTAAAAGTCATAGTTTTCGATAAAATACTGATGAATTTGAACAACTGTTGCCATCTTATCATCTGTTGCATTAATCGCGGCCCATATCAAATACGTGTAACTTCTGTCGGGTTTTTGATAAACGGGCTGCACTTGAACACTCATGGCGCGCGGGTCTCTAGAGAATACTGTAACCGAAACTGGTCTTTGTCTTTCTTTAATATGAAAAGCCTAAATTGATACATTTTTGCAAACTCTTCCTTCAGTCTCAAAGCCAAGTTACAATAGCACACTGTGGTATCTTTTTTAAACGAAACACCTGCAAGTCGACACATTACTGAAGCGCATGCGCATTACAATTCATGAATATCTGCCATCTGGCAGACACGCAAAGAATTGCAACCTATTAAATCCGAACCATTCTCAATAAATGCATCAACCGCGCATCAACCGCACATGACCCGTGGCTGGGAATGCAAAATGAATGCAGCATGCTCCAGGTGAAGTGCGTTGCATTCCAGGAAAAAGCCAGGGAAAAACCGGCGATGTGTTAGACTCAGATGTGCCGCAGCAGTATATATATGCAGTATATATACATATATACTAGCTGATATACCCGGCGTTGCCCGGGATTTAATTTTCCCGCTCCCCCTCGCTTTCCACTCCCCCCCCTTCACAGCTGCGTCCCCCCCACGTTCACATGTCTGACTCCCCCCCCCCCTTTCACAGCTCCATTTCCCCCCCTTTCACAGCTCCATTTCCCCCCTTTCACATCTCCAATTCCAGCTCATGTTTGTTACACCTGCTTCCTTTAATGGTTATATGTGGGGATGGGCTGGTCATCATTTTCAGTGGGATCTTGTGATTCCCTCTGTCTATGCTAGGATCCACCTCCCCTGCCCCCCCCCCTTTTTTTGATATCTGGGCTTCCATTTTAGAGGTACTGTACATTTAGCATTAGTGGGATTGGAGTTTTTACTGTATCTTCCCCGTTTGGTATTGTTTTTATATGTATGTTTTTTTATTGTGTTTCATTTGTTATTCTAGTCCATGATTAATAAACCCTTTTGTACCTATATTTATATATTTTCTTGATCAGAGTGCTTAATTTGTTATTTCTGTCTTTTTTGTGTGTTCATCTATTTCCTTCCCATAGCACCGCCACTTGCCTTTTTTTGGGGTTATTTGTGGCTAGTGATCAGAATGATAGTTTTTAGGTTTTTGATGCGGTTATATTTGTGGTTTTATATATATATATATATATATATATACTGTGAGTGTGTGTATATATACTGTGAGTGTGTGTGCGCGTGTATATATATATATACTGTGTGTGTGTATATATAGTGTGTGTGTGTATATATATATATATATATATATATATATATATATATATATATATATATATATATATATATATATATATATATATATATATATATATATATATATATATATATATATATATATATATATATACCACGACTATTAAGGTTATGGTGGGTAAAAAAAGTGACTAAAACCCTCCACAGTAAAGCATAAAGCAACTGTAAATATTCCTGTATATTCATTTGCACGTCTTAGACAGGTCTGCAACCCTGTCTTTCACCATTATCACCCAGCAAACAGCACTTCCACTGCAGCAAGGGATTCTGGGAAATGACATGCAAATGAGCACACAGTGCCACTTTTTATCTCATGCTCACATTACATGAGCAACCCTTAGTCAATGCATGCTGCTTTAAACACAGCTTTTAAGCAAGGACTTGGGAGATGCAAAGTCAGTCAACTCATACACACAAATTCCCCCAAGCCCCCCAATACATATTAAAAAAAAGACTTACCTTGTGGATGATCAGGCCGGGTCCAGTAGATGCCGGTAGGGGTGGGAGGAGGAAGGTGGATGCATGAGGCTGGGGAGGGCCGCTGCTGCAGGGAGGGGCCTATTTTTTATTCTTCCTATTTTTCCTTTTCCAATCCATGTCTAAGTCACAGAAACCTTTGTATATCAGTATTGTTTGACCTGAGGAAGAGAGGAAAACTCTCAAAGCTTGAAGTAAGGGGTATCCAGAGCTGGTAAGAATGCGAGTCAGCACCGGAGAGCCCCGGCTTCCATCCAATGTAATAAGAATACATTTTCTACTTCATATACACATTGCAGATCCCATCTCATCACTCTTCAGGTGGAGAGATCAGAATCTGCAAGTTTCAGCCGTGATGAGCATTTCCGAGCTACCTGATCAGCTTGATTTAAAAAAAAGGGGGGGTTGGAGTATTTTCCAGCTGCCGCACAGTTTCTCTGAGGAAGAGTGCTACCGATCTAGAAAAAGCCATTTTCTAGCGAGTTTAGCATGTTATTGGAGCTTTCTGAATAGCTACACATGGAAACTCACAAGCAAAGTGCTCAAAACTGTTGATAAGTCACATATCGAAGTTTACTGAATACTGTAGACCCCTTAGGCTTAAAGTGTTCTGAACATACTGGATTCTAGAGTACTGTAGCTCCACTTTTAAATCCTTGCACAGGTCAAATATGACCAGAATATAACAAAAGATGGTGAATGGTGGAACCCGATAGAAAGCAGTGCTATCTATTCATCTATAATAAACTTTAAGCAATTACGATATGTACTGTATCTTTACATATAAGCTCAGCACTGTTAAAGACATAGCGATGTTTGATGGTGCTGCCTGGAATGCAGCTGTTGCACAGACCACTGACTGTGACTAAAATTGATACACAGGAACTGCATCATAATTATGGTTTGTTGATAATGGGAGACTTTCTTCACAGTGGCATACTGCAATTTGTCACTATTTAAACACAAATAGATACATCATTTAAAAAAAAAATAAACATGTAATGTGTGATATGTTTGAAAGATGCTATATGAATAAATGAAGCACTTTCATTGGGCTATGAATAGAGATTCAAATAGTATCTTTGCCTGGGAAGATTGGTATAGTGTAAAAACAATAAGTTGTGATTATGTTGTAATGTTCCTTACTGATCTTGTGCAATCTACTGTACACTACAGTATGGTCACCTGATATAGTTTGCCAACATCTGCAGTGCGAGAGATTTAGGGCAGGGGTTTAACTGTTATTGAGATTAAAAAAAAATGTACACAAACATCAATTTAATGTTGGTATTATATGATAGGCATTTGGCTTATGTTACTAGAAAAAAGTAGGTGTACGGAACCTGATCTAAAAAAAATAGTACACATTTATTAAATATTGGTCCACGTTTTTGTAGTCTTATTTTTGGAATGATGTGTACAAAATGACGATGTAATAAAGGCAGAGAAGCCGTATAAAAGAAGCATATGTTGATTTAAAACATACCCCACAGTTCTAGCACACTTTTAGAGCACTTTGGCTGTGATTTACTGACCACCAATGCAGTGTATCATACCCTGATTCTGCATTAACGGCCATGGTCTTACATTATCAGTTTATAGAAAAAATGTGTCTCAAAATAATTTGCATTAAAAGACATCTAAATTATTTTGTGATTTTTGACAGAAGATCAACTAAACATTGTAATGTATATTACCAATCCAAATCCTACTGTAGCTAGTCTAACTCTAATTTAGCAACAAAACAATTACAGACTTACTATCCTTGTGGCCATGGAAAACAATTTGAAAATAGGGACCCGATTACAGCTACAAGGACAGCAAAACTGTCCAGAAGGATTAATGATGTGGGGGACTTCAATGAACCATCTGCAGGGAGAGATACTCCCCTTTCAGATCAGCTGCACAGCTGCTAAGGTAATTAAAGCTGTTTTTATTTACATTTGAATACTATTGTGCGGGAGCAGGGGGTCTCCGGAGCTGACCCGCATTTATTTCAAGTCTGGGGACCCCTGCTTGCCGAGTTACAGGCCCCGTTATGGTGTGCCAGTATCCCCATGCAATGTTTAAATTGCAATGTTTAAATTGTCACGTGACAGGGACATTTAAACACATGGGAGAATATGGCACCCCATACGGGATAGACAATTACGAAAAATGCTGCACACCTCAAAATAGAAAAAAATGATACAGTTACCGGTGCTCCAATCTTTGAACGAAAGCCTGCAGTCATTCCTGAATAGATGAAAAAAGGAAAAAGACCATCACGGTCGAAACGTTGTGTTGGCTCAATAAATGAGTTTGGATTTGCTAAATCCGTTGTGCCCTATGTTCCTTTTTTCACACCATACGGGATCCCACAACTCGGGAAGCAGGCGGTTATCGGACCTGAAATGAATGTGGTTCAGCTGTGGAGACCCCTTGCTACTGCACACTAGTATTAAAATGTAAATAAAAGCACTGCAATCACCTATAGAGCTGTGCAGGGAGAGGTGGCTCTCTCTGTGCAGCTCAGAATGCGAGAAGTTTGCAGGGGGAGAACTTAGAAAAAACCTGAGATTACATTGCTGCTACGCCGAGCGATATTGGTATTTTCCAACCTCATGGTTTGAGATGGTTTCAGATTCTTTCTGAATACCGTGATAACACAAATGACAAACATTTTGATGGGGTTATGCCAAACCGTTCGAGATAGCAGCAAAGTCATCGAAGCTATAAGAATGAGGCCCACTATGTCCAAAGTCCCGGTCACCTTGAAGACCATAGGCCACATCAGGATACAGAATGGAGCCGAGTCTCTTCTCAATCGGGATGAGTTGCAAAGGCCAGGGAGGACCTCCTCCAGTGGCAGCTGCATGTCATTGCGCTTCTGCCATTTTTCTTTGACTTTCCTCTTTATATCTGAATATCTTTCTTTGCAGTTCTCTGTGGATCGAACCTGTCAGAGATTGGGGGCCACCCATGAGTTACATGATTTAAGCATTTGTAAGATAAATGTTAGTATTATCATGTCAGACATTTTTAACAGCTTTATATATTTAAAATGTTAAAAATCTTTTGAACACTTTACTTCTGTTATTGGTATTATTACCTTATAGCCAACCACAGAGCCTGTCATAGTGATGTACAATGTGATCCACCAGGACCTCATTCTCCTCTCATGTGAATCTCAGTTTGCGCACCTCTAACACACGGCACCAACATGTTGTAGGGGTGACTCAAGAGCTGGAGATTGGTCAAAGCCTCCAGATGTCTCATGCTCACTGTCCCTGTCTCCCTGATGTCTCTTCCCAGAACCTTCTTGCTGGCTCTGTTTCTGACAGCCCTGACTGGACTCCCCTAGCTTTGTCTTACCCTTACCCCGTCTAGGCCTCCTAACCTCCTCCCCACCTCCTCTCCTATCCTCAGTTATAACTTCTCTCCTCACACCTCAACTTTGCTCTCCCCCACTCTGCTCACTCACACTCCTCTAATGCCCACTTTCATGCCCACTCCTCTCATGCCCACTCCTTCATGCCCACTCCTCTCATGCCCACTCCTCTCATGCCCACTCCTCTCATGCCCACTCCTCTCATGCCCACTCCTCTCATGCCCACTCCTCTCATGCCCACTCCTTCATGCCCACTCCTTCATGCCCACTCCTTCATGCCCACTCCTTCATGCCCACTCCTTCATGCCCACTCCTCTCATGCCCATCCCTCCCACTCCCCTCCCGCACATGTCTTACTCCGTTTCACTGACTCCTCAAACTCACACACTGAAAACTGGTTAAAAAAAAGTACAAATACAATATCAAACACACAACAATAAAACTCACACACTGACAACACTATAACATTAGACCATAAAATATAAGTACACAAGACAAGTCAAACACACATCACAAACAAAATTATTTTCAAACAATGATATACTCAAACTTGAAACCCCACAGCTCTGACACACATTATCTTAATTAGACGCTTAATATACCCTGCGTGATGCGTGGCCTTGTGACGTTATGCTAAATCCACTTCTAACAAAAACAATGTACAATTGATATGGATTGGCTCATAACCTGCAGTGATTCAGTATTGTCATAGACACGATTTAAATGTTGCGATTGGAGATACAGAATACAAATTTTGGGCTAGTTTTAATCTGTTACTTACTTTATTACCATGTCAAACTACATAGTATGACAAGGACAAACTTGCAGCCACATGCCCCTGTATCTATTATCTATAGTTTGCTAGCATTGAAAGAGTATATGGGAATAAGGGGTGGGTTACATTACATAGAACAGTACAAAACATGTATTACAATAGCAATAGCTTTGGAATACTGTGCATTGAATTTAGGTTAAAGACAAACTAGCACTAACTATCGTTACTGCAAAGTGCTAGGGAAGCTGCAAAACAGTTTGGCAGCTGTGGCTTAGCCATGGTGATGGATCGATGACGTGCAATGAAATGCTGGGGATTTACACTTGGTTTCACGCGGTCACAGGAACAGAAAGTCTTGCTTCATCTACTGTATATTTATTAAAGGAAAACGTTTAAAGGAAAAATTACGGAACAAGATATTACAATTACGTAGATAATCTATTCATAATGTTATGTGAGAGTCCTATGTGCGGATATATAGATATATATTTTTAAAACTTCATCTATGTATTTCAAAATAATAATCAATATTTTTCCTAATGCCAATGATTACTTTTAATTGCATTTGAAAACAGAAGCATATGTTGGAAGCCACAGTATATTTTTATGAAGCCCCATTCCGAATGTATTTAAATATTAGAAACATGATAAACATCTGCAAAATTATAACAGTAGTGTAATAAGCTGAATAATGTGGGCACTGGCTCATGATCACACTATTAACTTTCAATTAGCATGCAAGAATGAATTTAGATTATGTACCAGGTTCCTCTTCATGTAGCTCTACCTGTGTGGTTGAAATTACCTGAGTTCTCATTTGCTCTTATGGAGAAAGCTGGAACTCTGATGGTGGTTTCTCAGTTTTGCTCGGTTTTCCAATCAACCAACTTACAGTATATTCAGCTTCCTCTTGCTGTATGCCCAATGTTTTTTAAAGAATTTCAGTGCTAGAATTGGCATGACCAAGAGCACTGATGCTGCTCAAGATATTTTGCCATATTTTATTTTTGTCAGCAGTGTTGGCTCTACAAACAGTGTGGCATAGTTCTCCACAATGCCATTGATTAGTATCTCAATCGCCTCCTCAGTGAATCTAACCATTCGGATATGTGGTGCTTTAGATGAGGCACCACTAGAGGTTTTTCTCAGCAATGTTGCTCACTGAATGCACGTGTGCTATGAATTAACTGACACTACATTTCTAGTTCTAATTTTTAGAAATTAATACTATATACTGTACATTATAAACTATAGTACATGCATGTTATGTATACATCATAGTATTTATGAGCCCGGGCTTAATGGACCTCTGTGGATCTGGCCCTAAGTAGAGGAGGTTTAAAAAAGGCATTTGTACAAAAAATGCACTGCTGTTGCACTTGGGACACATTTTTAAACCCCTTTATTTTATATATTTTTATAATAATGTATTTTAATTACTACAGATTACCATATTATCCCCTCAGTGAGTTTTTGAGTGTGCACTATTATCATTGACTAATCTAGTACCCTACTATCCCTGTTCTATAGAGATATATTGAGTGCATTAAAATAGGGGAAATTTACTTGACCGCTAGCCCATCTGGACCTAGTGTTATTCAGTAATTTTCTGTACAAATAGCTATCATTCCCCTATTGCACTGTTTACTCTATGTACTAGTACAATCACTTATAGGAGTTCTGGTATCCCATCTGTTCTTACTAAAAAAAGACATATATCCATCAAGTTCAACCAATGCCAAATTTGGATGATGGCGATTCTAATCCTATATTTGTACATTGATCAGGGGCGTAGCTATAGCCCGGGCCCCCGCTCTTGGGGGGCCCGCTCTCCCCCCCCCCCCCGTCGGTAGCCCATATCTCTTTAGATAGACGCAGGCAGGGGGAGATGGTATGCAATGGTGGTGCTGGTGGGCCCCCAGCATTATACAGAGGTTAAGCTGGCAGAGGAATTATCAGTTGTTACAGAGGCAGAGCAGGATGACAGTGCTGGAGCTCCAGCATCAGACACCAGAATTAAGAAAGACTTCCGGGTCAGACCGATAGTGCGCACTCCTCCCCGGCCGTCCTGCTCTGCCTCGATAGCAAATGCTAATTCCTCTGCCAGCTTGTCCTCTGTTCAACGCCGGGGGCCCACCACCGCTGCATATCATCTCTCCTGCTTGTCTCTATGGCCATCCACAAGTAGGCATGGAGGAGGAGGGGGAGAGACGGTGATTGGGATGACGATGAGGGGGAGAGACGGTGATTGGGATGACGATGAGGGGGAGAGACGGTGATTGGGATGACGATGAGGGGGAGAGACGGTGATTGGGATGACGATGAGGGGGAGAGACGGTGATTGGGATGACGATGAGGGGGAGAGACGGTGATTGGGATGACGATGAGGGGGAGAGATGATGATTGGGATGACGATGAGGGGGAGAGATGGTGATGACAATGAGGGGGAGAGATGGTGATGATGATGAGTGGGAGAGATGGTGATGATGATGAGTGGGGAGATGGTGATGATGATGAGGGGAAGAGCTGGTGGTGGTGGTGATGATGATGAGGGGAAGAGCTGATGGTGATGGTGATGATGATAAGGAGGAGGAGGAGGAGTGGGGGAGAGATGATGAGGAGCAGAGATTAGGAAGGGAGGAGGACAAGGGGAGAAATCATGATGATGAGGAGGAAGATAGATGATTATGATGGGGAGGGGGAGAGATGATTATGAGAGATGGATAGAGAGGAAGAGGGATGATGAGAGAGAGGATTAGGGAGAGGATAGAGGGAGCGAGAAAAAAATTGCATTAAGTATTTGTATTAATGGGGCCCTGAAAATAATTTTGCGTGGGGCCAGCGCATGTCTAGCTACGCCACTGACATTGATCCAGAGAAAGCAAACAAAAAAATCCCACTTAAACTTTATTGAATTATGTCTCAAAATGGGAAAAATAAAGTAATTTACTCCAGTAAAGGCGATCATATTTCTCCCTGGAACAGCATTCATTCTATGTTTACATATTTGGTATATCACTGTATACTTTTTCTTTTAAGAAAGTGGTCTAAACCTTTCTTGTCTTGTGTTAAAGCAAATTTAAAAAAGGAGAAGAAATATCTTCTTTCTTAGCAACTTCTTCCTTTTGTAAACTCTAAAGAAGGACAATGTCTAAATAACTTAAATTAGATACGATTTGGGGACTTTGGGGAAAACAAATAACCTGTTCTGAAATGCTGGCAACAAAGTGTTTTTGAAATCTTAGCAACAACGGTAATCGTGTCTGACATTTTATTGCCAGTGGACACTATAAATTGTACTCTAACATAAACTGCCCTATTTACATAAGAATAATGTCATAAGAAATTTGACAACAAAATTTCACCAGTCAGATGTGTTTTCACTCCATGTTTTCCCATCTTATTCTTTTCATTGCACTATAAACATCATGGCATGTCATGCCAGAGATCGAACTATGCTCTTACTTCTCTGTCACAAAAAGAAATCTACAGTAGCTACCAAAAAACATTGTTATATTACATTAAAAAAATATGGTCCAATAAAGCAATGTCAAAATCTGCAAGTCAACTTGTGAAGCCACTCTTGCTCTGTTTGAAGTTCAAAAACTATTTTCTTACTTTTTTCTTTCTTTCTGCAATACTCCAAGAGGAAAAAAGAACAAAACAAGGAGAAAGGGAACTATAATTCAAAACAACAAATTTCAACAGAAAATCAAACACAAAACATCAGTATGTAAAAACATAACAAACCTCATTAATTCAACACATCCAAAACACGCAAGCTTTGCAATCAGTGACATTCATGTCCATAAATATACTCTAGTGTATTTCACAGAGAAGATAAGAAAATAAACAGTTGTTCATGTCTTTCTGCACGTTTCCATGTAGTATGGGACAAGCAATTTGCTAACACTCAGGCTCAGATTCATGAAGCGCCGGTATGAGTTAATTCACCAATCCAGTGTTGGAACTACCATTATATATCAGCACCAAAGGGTTAATGTGGTGGGTGGTTCAATTCAGATGTTCCATCAGGGAAGACACTGTCCCTTGCACCACAGACTTTTGCTTGTTCAACCACAGCACCAGAACAGTTGGGGTTAGAGCTGGCAAGGATTATGTGCGTTAGAAAATTGTAAAGCGGTAACAGTTGTTTGGAGATTAGTGACCCCTCCTCCCTGGGTTGAAGCTCACTCCTCCCCACTTTTTAAGTTGCACGTTTTTTCATGCACCTGTGGAACATTGAGACATTTGTCCCTCAATTACAGAGGTAAATGAGCATTTTCACAGACAGTGTTAGGACCTGCAAAGGGATCATGCCTCGGCAGGACTGCAGGTTTATAACGCTTTGGCCAAAGAGTTTAACTAAATATTAACCCTTTCTTATGAGAAGACAAACAATTAAGTATATAAATACTGTAAATCTTTGTCTGTTGTACAGTATACTGGTGATCTGTATACAGCAAAGGTACATTTAAATGTTAATTGTTAACAAAATATCAGAAGCCCTGTGAGTGAAATAATCCACTCTAATTTACAAATTATGACTTCTTCCGGTGAATCAAAAGTTGAATTTTCTGAGTGTTTTCTCAGATAAATATATTCTATTCATTTAGAACAACAACATTCTGAAACATATTTGTTAATGTGGTGTGTAAAACAATAGGAGAAATATTATAATGAAAAAAATTATATTGCTCATAAGTAATAATACATATTAGAAATGGTTAAAAGGTTAAAAAGTGCATGTTGAGAATTTAGAAGAACTGTGAATTTTCACATTGATGGTTTTTTTGAATAACAGTTTCCATATTCACATTAATTAGAATTAAAGGAAACGTTGTTGGAAGTATTAAATGAAATCAATTTTGGGAAGGTGTCCCCTGAATTAATAATAATGTTATTTCATATAGAACTTTTATCCCAATGAGACTCAAGGTGCTTCACAATTACAATTTAGTGCATGGTAAGCAGTATTGTAAAGTAGACATGATTGTTACAGACACAGTCATTGCCAAGATGAGTTTACAAACTATGTTTTTTGGTGCCTGAGGCACAGAGAGATAACCTGATTTCCCCAAGGTTATAAGTAACTGACACCAGAATTTGAACATGGCTCTCTTGCTTCAAACTCAGGGGCCTATTCTAGTAGCTTTGATATGTTAGTTATCAACAGTTTTGAGCACTTCAAGTGAGTTTTCATGTGTAGCTATTCAGAAAGCTAAGATAACATACTGTACCAAACTCGCTCAAGACCTGCTTCTTCCAGATCGATACCTTTCCTGCTCAGACAAACCGAGCGGGAGCTCAAAAAATGCTCAAACTCACAATTTTTGAGAAATCGACCTATTCAGGTAGCTCCGAGATAGACAGCAGGGCTACAATTTGCACATTCTCATCTTGCCACCTCAAGGGTGGTGAGATGAGATCCGCGATGGACTCTGATGAAAAAAAATATTTTTTTACTACATCGGCTTGGAGCAGGGTGTATCCAGAGCTGACACGCATTAATACCAGCTTCAGAGACCCCCTGCTTCAATACTGTGTTATTAAAATAAAGTAAAAACAGTGTGGTCACCTTTAAGAGCTGTACAGAGAGATGCAGCTCCCTCTGTGCAGATTTCTCTGTACAGGTATTCAGAAAGAGTTATGGCAAGTCGGATACCGTTAGGTAGGAAAAGGCATAACGTCTTTAGCTGTGTCTTTTTCTAAGTTCTGCCCCTCTGATTTGCCTGCAGACTACAGGCTGATAAGAGGAGCAGAAATTAGAAAAAGACACAGCTAATGACACTGCTATCCTGAGCAGTATGACATTTTTCTACCGAAAGGTATCCGACTTGCGATAACTCTTTCTGAATACATGATAAAATAAATGTCAGATCATGAGGTACAGTAGGTCATGCCAAAACATTCAATTTGGCAGCGATTTTAATCAAAACTACTAGAGTAGGCTACTCAGTGTCATTGTTTTTTTTTTTTAGAGTTAGTGCCTTTAGTGAGACACTCCTTCAGCCCTTGTCAAAGAAGTAAAAGGATTAGTCACATCACTTGCTACAGTACATGAAGCAGGTCAAAATTAGAATTGTGAGAGACTGTACATATTACCGCGCTCCTCCCTATAGAAGTTTGCTGCTGGTAAAAACATAGGCTTTACATATAGAAAAACAAAAAGAATGATTCCGGTGCTCCTACCAATTAGGTTAAAATAAAATAGTGATCTCATGAATAAGGTTTATTTTGTTAAACCCTTTAGCCAAAGCGTTATAAGCCTGCAAGCCTCGTCAAGGCATAACCAATTTTGCAGGTACCTACACTGAATATATGTAATTATTGTCCCATGGACAAGTGAAAAATGTGAGAAAGCCCTGAAGGGGTTAAATAAAGCATTTGCGTTTTTGAGAAGGGCAATTAAAAGCTGGCCAAAGCCAGTATCATAGTTGCCTTACTGTAGAGGTATACTCTGGGTGCACAAATTCCCTGGTATGAATATAATAAAACTTACACATACAGTATTTCTGTCAGCCTTATACATTCACCTACTCTTCAATGGAGGCTGATGTGTGGACTGACTCTGGGGGTTGTGTTATACTTGCACTAATTGGAAAATTGGTAGGGGCTCTGTAACTGCTATGTAAAGCAGATGAGCCAATAAACCTACACCTACTGTATGACGTTTCAGTAATACTATATTAAAATGCCATTATGGAGTATGCAACAAGGAAAAGGATTTGCCTAATATTTGTGAGACTGTACATATTACCGTGCTCCTCCCTATAGAAGTTTTCTGCTGGTAAAAACATAGGCCTTACATAAAGAAAAATAAAAAGAACGATTCCTGAACTCCTACCAATTAGGCAAAAATAAAATAGTGATCTCATGAATAAGGGTTATTTTGTTAAACCCTTGGGCCAAAGCGTTAAAAGGCTGCAAGCAACGTCAAGGCATAACCAAATCTTGCAGGTACCTACACTGAATATATGTAATTATTGTCCCATGGCGCAGGAATCATTATTTTTGAAGTGAAACTTCCTTAGTGGCACCTCATTCGTGATGGGGCAAAAATGGATTGTGGAGACAGAAATGAAACGGATGTGACGTCAGTGCTGGCAGTTGAGGCCGGGCTGTGTTCTGGCTCAGCCCGACCCCAACACTGACATCACACCCGCTCCACAAATCAGATGCGGCGGCGGCGGCGATAGCCGCCGGCGCCGCTCCTAACGGGCGCTGCTCCCCCCACATGGCTAATGACATATGCGGCGGCGGCGGCGGCGGCGGCGATAGCCGCCGGCGCCGCTCCTAACGGCCGCCATTCCCCCCGCACATCCGCTGCCAAGCCGCGCATGCTCAGTAATCATGGGGACTGGAGGAAAGCCACGCATGCGCAGAAGCGGTTGGCAGCGGCGCCGTTCCCCGCCCGCTGCCACGGCTGTAAACATGTGTTGCCGTTCCCCGTCTGCTGCCCGGGACAGCAGAGACCGCCTGACCGGGACAGCAGAGACCGCCCGACCGGGACAGCCCCCCCCCCCTTTCCTAACCCGAATGGGACCTCCCTCCCAGCCCACACATGTGCCCGCCTAACTTCCACTACCGCTGCCATGCCGCGCATGCGCAGAAGCGGCTGGCAGCGGCGCCATTCAGCCCTCCAGTGACGCGGGCGTTTGCGGGCCCCCCAGGAAGCGGTGTTACAAAAACCCGGGCGCAACCCGCGCGGACCCCCCCCCCCAGACCCCCCACACACTGACGGACCCCCCCCGGACCCCCCACACACTGACGGACCCCCCCACATACTGACTGACCCCCCCCGGACCCCCCCACACACTGACAGATCCCCTCAGACCTCCACACACACTGACTGACCCCCCCAGACCCCCACACACACTGACTGACCCCCCCAGACCCCCACACACGCTGACTGACCCCCCCAGACCCCCACACACACTGACTGACCCCCCCAGACCCCCACACATACTGACTGACCCCCCAGACCACCAAACACACTGACTGACCACCCCAGACCCCCACACACACTGACTGACCCCCCCCAGAGACCCACACACACTGACTGAACCCCCCAGACCCCCACACACACTGACTGACCCCCCCAGACCCCCACACACATTGACTGACCCCCCCAGACCCCCACACACACTGACTGACCCCCCCAGACCCCCACACACACTGACTGACCCCCCCAGACCCCCACACACACTGACTAACCCCCCAGACCCCCACACACACTGACTGAACCCCCCAGACCCCCACACACACTGACTGAACCCCCCAGACCCCCACACACACTGACTGACCCCCCAGACCCCCACACACACTGACAGACCCCCACACACACTGCCTGACCCCCCCAGACCCCCACACACACTGACTGACCCCCCCAGACCCCCAAACACACTGACTGACCACCCCAGACCCCCACACACTGACTGACCCCCCAGAGACCCACACACACTGACTGACCCCCACACACACTGACTGAACCCCCCAGACCCCCACACACACTGACAGACCCCCACACACACTGCCTGACCCCCAGACCCCCACCACACACTGCCTGACCCCCCCAGACCCCCACACACACTGCCTGACCCCCCCAGACCCCCACACACACTGACCCCCCCAGAGCCCCACACACACTGACTGACCCCCCAGACCCCCACACACTGACCCCCACACACACTCACAGTCACACGCACACTTAGGTCACACCTCACCACGCACACTCACATTCACACGTACACTCAGTCACACTCACACTCAGTCACACTCACAGTCAGACGCACTCAGTCACACTCACAGTCAGACGCACACGTACAGTCACACGCACACGCATAGTCACACGCACAGTCACACGCACACGCATAGTCACACGCACACTCTCAGTCACACGCACACTCTCAGTCACACGCACACTCTGTCACACGCACACTCTGTCACACGCACACTCTGTCACCCGCACACTCTGTCACCCGCACACTCTGTCACACGCACACTCTGTCACACGCACACTCTGTCACACGCACACTCTGTCACACGCACACTCTCAGTCACGCGCACTCTCAGTCACACGCGCACTCTCAGTCACACGCGCACTCTCAGTCACACGCACACTCCTGTCACACGCACACTCTGTCACACGCACACTCTGTCACATGCGCACACTCTGTCACACGCGCACTCTCAGTCACGCGCACTCTCAGTCACACGCGCACTCTCAGTCACACGCGCACTCTCAGTCACACGCGCACTCCTCAGTCACACGCGCACTCTGTCACACGCGCACTCTGTCACACGCGCACTCTGTCACACGCGCACACTCTCAGTCACACGCGCACTACTCTCAGTCACACGCGCACACTCTCAGTCACACGCGCACACTCTCAGTCACACGCGCACACTCTCAGTCACACGCGCACACTCTCAGTCACACGCGCACACTCTCAGTCACACCGCGCACACTCTCAGTCACACGCGCACACTCTCAGTCACACGCGCACACTCTCAGTCACACGCGCACACTCTCAGTCACACACGCACACTCTCAGTCACACGCACACTCTCAGTCACGCACACTCTCAGTCACACGCACACTCTCAGTCACACGCGCACTCTCTCAGTCACAACGCGCACACTCTCAGTCACACGCGCACACTCTCAGTCACACGCGCACACTCTCAGTCACACGCACACTCTCAGTCACACGCACACTCTCAGTCACACGCACACTCTCAGTCACACGCACACTCTCAGTCACACGCACACTCTCAGTCACACGCACACTCTCAGTCACATGCACAGTCACACGCCACAGTCACACGCGGAATCACACTTAGTGCAAATAGCTAATACAGGGGATGTGTGCCGAGCACCGCGCATTCTAAGTCAAATTTATTTGCATTTTGTCATTGAGATTGTATTTTGATTTTTAATTAAAACATCACCAACACCAACACAAATACAATTTCTGTGACAAAAGTCAAAGAAGTTTCAACTTACTATGCGCGTGCTCAGCACACACAGCTTTTTTTTGTTTTCTATATGTAAGGCCTATCTTTTTACCAACAGCAAACTTCTATAGGGAGGAGCGCGGTAATATGTACAGCAAGCATGTCAAACTCAAAGGCTAACACGGGCCCAAATAAACAAGGTTTAAGTTTATGTGGGCCGCAAAAAACAAAAAAAACTTCCATTTTCAAAGAAACGTAGGTTTATTTCGAAAAGTACAGTATAAAAAAAAAGAACGATAAAATTAATGTTTTCTTCTGACTCTTGGCATCTCTGACTTTCTCTGACTTTCTCTGACTCTCCCTGACTCTCCCTGACACTCTCTCTCTCCCTCTCCCTGACACTCTCCCTGACACTCTCCTTCTCCCTCACAGAAACGCTCTCTCAGACACTCACGCTCTCTCCGACACTCACACTCTCTCTCTCCGACACTCACACTCTCTCTCTCCGACACTCACACTCTCTCTCTCCGACACTCACACTCTCTCTCTCAGACACACTCTCTCTCTCTCTCAGACACACTCTCTCTCTCTCTCAGACACACTCTCTCTCTCTCTCAGACACACTCTCTCTCTCTCTCAGACACACTCTCTCTCTCTCTCAGACACACTCTCTCTCTCTCTCAGACACACTCTCTCTCTTCTCAGACACACTCTCTCTCTCTCAGACACACTCTCTCTCTCTCTAGACACACTCTCTCTCTCTCAGACACACTCTCTCTCTCTCTCAGACACACTCCTCTCGCTCTCTGACACACCTCTCTCTCTCAGACACTCTCCTCTCGCAGACACACTCTCTCTCTCTCAGACACACTCTCTCTCTCAGACACACTCTCTCTCTCTCAGACACACTCTTCGCTCTCTCAGACACACTCTCTCGCTCTCAGACACAGCTCTCTCTCTCTCAGACAGCACTCTCTCTCTCTCGACACACTCTCTCTCTCTCAGGACACACTCTCTCTCTCTCAGACACACCTCTCTCTCTCTCAGACACACACTCTCTCTCTCAGACACCTCTCTCTCTCTCAGCACACTCTCTCTCTCTCTCGACAACTCTCTCTCTCAGAACACTCTCTCTCTCAGACACACTCTCTCTCTCTCTCTCAGACACAACTCTCTCTCTTCTCAGACACACTCTCTCTCTCTCTCAGACACACTCTCATCTCTCTCTCTCTCAGACACACTCTCTCTCTCTCTCAGACACACTCTCTCTCTCTCTCAGACACACTCTCTCTCTCTCTCAGACACACTCTCTCTCTCAACACACTCTCCTCTCTCAGACACACTCTCTCTCTCTCAGACACACTCTCTCTCTCTAAGACACACCTCTCTCTCTCAGACACACTCTCTCTCTCTCAGGACCACTCTCTCTCTCTCAGACACACTCTCTCGCCCTCTCAGACACACTCTCATCTCTCTCAGACACACTCTCTCTCTCTCAGACACACCTCTCTCTCCTCTCAGACCCACTCACTCTCTCTCTCAGACACACTCTCTCTCTCTCAGACACACCAT